>NW_027513245.1:1500000-1800000 GCF_048772815.1 Callospermophilus lateralis | reverse complement strand
ATGAAAAAAAACAACAGAAATCATCTCTGATTCATACCAGACAGGTGATTTGAATTCAAGATATTATTAGGAAAACAATAACTTTTTGAGATAAATTATATCCTTGATATGAAATGAATACATGATTTATTAAGGTTGAACATGTGTTTACGTAGGTGAAGTAAATCATTAATCATTAACAAAAATTGATGTTTTAATTTTTCTGCATTAAAAATCACATAGAATTAGCTTCTTATAAAATTTGGATGTGATATTTTCCTGTTAATTATTTTATTGAAGCTATACACTTGTTACACCAATACATATGTGTGCATTATCATAATTTGTTGGAAAATACACATAAAAGAACAATGCATTTATTGTACTTTTTATAGTTTTGCAAAATAGAAGATATATGTGACCATAGTTCACTGAGTTTGTTGGTAAAGGAGGAAAAGTAATGAAATATTGATATTATTTTAAATCATGAAGTCTTTTTAAGTTTTCACCTTTAATTATCTGATCATCATCAGAATTAAGTCAATTATAGTAGTTAACACATGATATACAAGTAAGCTTTGAAATGACTCCTTTTTCTTGCTCTGTAGGGTATAACCTTTCTCTTGAAATATTAATTTTCTTGACTATTTCTACAAACATTCGTTTTTAGATAAAGCAGGGGGATTTCTTATTTAAAATTAGCCTACAACATATTCTTATGCAAATGAAGATATAGGGCCCTTGGTTGATTTGGGTTGCCTTAATTTGGGGTTTACTTAGACTCTTCAAAAAGCAGGTGATTTTTATGCATGTACTTAATCTTCTTTGATGGTTCTTTCCACGAATTATCATTACCTACTTTTTTTACTTCTGCCAGGAAGCAGTGAGTTTCTTGCTCATGCAGAGTGTCTTTTTTGCCTACAGATTTATTTTCCCAAAAGGCAGTAAGTCCTCTGACCTAGAAAATCCAATCTCTTAGGAATGTGATTTCCATGTCTTATATTATCAGGGAAGATAAGTTTAAGTCACTTTATATCTTGTCTTATGTTCTTGAAATTACACAATTTCCTGATTATCACACTATGAAGGAATTTTTGGCAAACAGCATATATAACAAATAAGTACATCAAAGAGTCGAAAAAAAGGTGTCCTGTCACAGAAATGTCCCAATAGAAAGTAGCTGCATTGGCTAGATTGATTCTACACAGCTTCAAAGATAATCTTAGGTAAAAATATTCACTTATCTGGAGTTTTTTGGGTCATAATATTTTGTGGAACAGATTAGAAACATGAAATGTGAACGAAAAAAAGGAAGGAAGGAAGGAAGGAAGGAAGGAAGGAAGAAAGGAAGGAAGGAAGGAAGGAAGAAAGGGGTGGAGGGAGGGAAAAAAAACAGATATACCAAAACCAAATGTTGCTATAGCATGTTTGTGTTGAAACAAATTCTAGTTTCTATAATAAAATAGCACTATGCTTTACATTTTGTGTATATTAACTGCCAAAGATGAATTCATTACTATTACTATGTAACTGATACAAATGTTTGTATTTTTCTACTTTCTATGTTTGAATATGGTCACCCAATCAAAGGTAACTGGGATTCTAGCTGAGATGTTGCCAATGTAGGAACCTCTGACCAGCAATGTTCAGTAACAGACCACTAGGACCAATTTTGCATGAGTAGTTTTATTAAGGATGCTGAGGGAAATAGAGCTAAGATAGGCACTGCAGAGAAGAAAGGCAAAAGTCATGACAACATGGTAACTGTTTCATCACCATGAACTGGTGGTAGAACCTTATAAAGAGAAGGTCTAATTGCAGAAAACTTAGCATTTTGATGGGCTTTTATTTTAGGGGCAGAGCAAATGCTGCAAGACTCTAACAAATTATGAGGTAGCCCTTGAAAGTGTTTCTTGTGTCACTATGTGCAGTATAATGATTCTTAGACTTATTGAGGATTCAGAGTAACTGGTTCTACTTTGCAATCTTGTTTTCAGTTTTTGAAACATTGTGAAACTACACCCTTGGCACAAGTGTCAACCCTTATTCCAGGGGAATTTGGAAGCAAGGAAAGGACCAATGGAGGGGCTGGGGTTTTGGCTCTGTGGTAGAGCGCTTGCCTTGGACATGTGAGGCACTGGGTTGGATCCTCAGCACCACATAAAAATAAATAAACAACATAAAGGGGGAAAAAAGAACCAATGGACCCTAACTGGAATCTTGGGCAGTCACCATCAGCCTAGAGTTTAATATTTTGTAGAAGAATGCATTCCCTAAGAGTTCCCAGATGGATTTTATAAGTCAAAGAAAGAACCAGTGAAAAGTTGATTATCCCGATACATTTTTAATTACCACTGGTACTCTGTTTTGAGAATGGTTCAAAATTGGATTATCCTTCTATTTTATATTAATGCAAATTTATGAGTCCAGCATTGGGTGTGCTCTCTTTCATCCGTGAAGATCGATGGAACAGGATAGAGGAGAGTGTGGCTGCGGAGTCGCTATTCAAGACCTCCAAAGACCAAGCAGGAAGCAGGTCTGATGTTATTGCGCAGTTACCATGTTTCTATACTCAGGCAGTAGCTAAGCAGATTACAGGCAGCCACCAATGCAATTCTGCTAACTGCCCTTGCAGTGACCAATCGAGGAGCAGGCAGTGGAGCAAGCATAGAGACTGCAACACATGGCCTCACACTCAGGGCTGAGCTTTATGTGTAAGTGGCTTGCCGCTCACATGCCTAGCACAAGAGGAGTGGCCTGCCACTCAGATGCCCTTAATATATGCCATATATGCAGTACTCCATACACCTGTCCCCACACAGAATAATTCTCCACAATTTTTTGATTATTTTTATCATCACGTCACTCTAATCTTCCTATATTTGGCATTAAGTCTACATTAGGAATATACCTAGAAGTGGTAAACTTGGTTCCATTATAAAAAAATTAATGCAGTCAGTCCTCTGTATTTTGGGGTTCTGCAGATGTGGGCTTTTTATTGGTGGATTCAACCAACTGTGGATCAAAAGTATTGAGGAAAACAATTGTGGTTGTTCTGAACATATACAGAATGATCTATCTTATCATTCCATAAGCAATATAACAACTATTAGCATTCATCTTGTATGAGGTACTATAAGTACTCCATAAATGATTGAAAGCATATAAGAGGATGTTCACAGGTTATGTGAACATACTGTGCCATAGGATGTAAGGGACTTGAACATCTTTAGATTTTGGTATCTATGAAAACTCTGGAACTAATCCCCCATGGATATCAAGGGATGATTGTATGTTCTTTTGTTATGATGAGAAATGAAACTTGATGTTAACAAAATACCATACTTGCTTTTCTATAAATATGAGATCTACTTATTGTCCCTATAAATTGGATATTCTATATTTATTTTTTCAATTATAGGAGAAATATACAATGATAATAACATTAAATGCTACATGGGAGTGATAGATGTAAATACACATTGAGTTTTCTGATGGATAAGGATGGATAATACTTGTTAGCAATATTAATTAATGTTAATTGCTTTTTTTGAGACTGATCCAGTGACTCATATACCTATATTTATTAGTTAGTGTAATACTGCTTTGTTTTATACTCTGATACTATTAAATCCTTCATATTTTCTTCATCTTACACAGAAAAATATGTTTAGCCTCCTTTTTGTGCATTATGTCATTTGAATAGCTCAAAGTTATCAGAAAATTATCCAGTCAGATAGTAACTTAATCACCTCCTACCTTTTCCAATTTCAACACTAGCATTACAAGTCTTCATCCCACTCCCCCAGGGTAAATATGTTATACTTATTTTCACTCTCCTCCTCTATGTTCCTCTCTGATTCTAATCCATCAGTAAACCCTGTTTTTGTTTGTTTGCTTACTATTTTTCTACAGCCTCCCTTTCCTACTTAATAGACAACACTTTAACCAAGGATTGAACGTCTCATATCTGCATGAGTGTACTAGAGATCTAGTTACATCTTTGCCCCCAAGGTATCTCCATTGTACTGAATTCCTCCAATGTATCATCTAGAGTGATTTTCCCCAAAATTTTTGTTTAATAATTTGCTTACTCTTATTATTCTAAATCTATTTATTTTCTCTTCGCTTTCAGAGTTTGTCAATTTCATTTCTTAGCCTACATTTTGTTCTTTAGAATCTCTGTGATTGACACATTAAATAAATATACATTCCTTTGCTACTCTTGTTCATTTTACCCTAAGCCTTAATGCATGCCAGGATTTGTTTTCTACAGCTGTCCTGTATGTCAAACTCTGAATTTCTTAGCCTGAATGCTCCACCATAGGGAATGGTTAAGTAAAACATGGTCTATGCACAGAATAAAAGACCATGAAGTCCCTGAAAATACTTTACACATAGCTTAAAATTCTTAATGTTATGCGGAGAGTAAGTATTTTCATTTTGAAGAACACGTTAAAATGTCATTTGAAGATGGTATAAAATAGGGTTTCCTGGGAAACAGATTGAGACTGAAATTTGCTTGGAAGGAGTTTTTTGGAGGACTACACTTGAAATGCATATGTTTTTAGTAACAAAAGAAGGAGGTTGGGCACAGGGCGATGTTGAACTATAATGCAGTTGGAACAGGAAAATGGTCAATCCCATGGGAATGTCTTCACCTGACTGTGATTCACAAAAGAACCACTCAGCTGAAGGCCAGCAGATCCCACACACCTTACAGCTAGGGAATGAATACCTCAAGGCTAAAGGTCATGTCTGGGGAGCATACTACAGCCTCCACTCAGAGACTACAAGAATAATGATAAAAAATTCTGTAATTATAGAAGCAAGAGCTGGAAAGAAAGGGACATGATTAGTACTACCAGTTAGTATTATTATAAGTGACAAGTTTATATTATTATTTTATTTTCTAATATTATCAATGTTGGCTGCAAGAAAAAAAAGAGTATAATTTTACTCAGATAAAAGTAATACATATTATTTGGAAATACTCAGCTTTGGCATATTTCCTTAATTTCCATAAGTTGTTTTGGTGATTGGTTGGTTGATTGGTTTCGGTGTGTGTATGTGTTACTGAGGATTGAATTCAAGGGTGATTTACCACTAAGCAGTATCCCTAGCCTTTTTCATTTTTCATTTTGCGACAGGTCTTGCTAAATTGGTAAGGCTGGCCATAAACTTGAGATCCTTCTGTCTCAGCCTCCCTAGTCACTGAGATTACAAGCATCACTTCTGGCTCATAATTTTTATTAATTAATAAGTTGACTACTCTATGCTCCTTAAGAAACTGTTTGTCAAATTTTATTCAAATTTAATTTATTTCTACAACTTCTAAGCTATTTTATATCTTTTTTTTCTTCTCCAACTACATACACTTCTTGTAGATGCCATTTCTCCATATCCTTAATTGGATTCTTTTTCACTGTGATTCTAAAATATGTATTTGTATGTGTAAATGTAAATGTATACTTACATAATATTCATATATAAGTGCATGTTTTTAAATATGTAAATCTAGCATGTGTGGTTCAGATGTCTAAGTCCTTCAAAGGCCCATCATTAAGGGCTTCATCTTGGGTAGCAAGAAGGTGCTATGGACCTTTAGGAAGTGAAGCTTAATGCAATGTCCTTAGGTCTCTAGAGGGATGTCCCTGAAGAGTACTGATACCTGGGTTGAGAATCAGTGCATCAGGGAGTTCCCCCAGTGTTGAAGATTGAGCACCTGAGATAAGTGCAAAAATTTTTATTTAAAGGATAGAACAAAGAGAGAGATAGAGAGAGAGAAAGAGAGAAAGTCCCACAAAGTCAGGGGAGGGGATCCAATTTGGAAGTTGGTGCCTTGAAGGAGTAAAGGGTGTCCTGCCCCTTTTATAGATTTCAGATTTCTTTTGTTTTCAAGCACCCTATGCCTCTTATCTTGCCTACCTGACCAAAAGTTGGAGTAACCAAAAGGTGGACTGATCCAAGGGCCAAAAGTAAGCCACTGGATGGTACAGGCAGGAAGGGAATGGGCCAGGGGGCACTGTCTGTTGGGAGGAACAATCTCTTGGAAGCAGGTACCCTTGGGAACAGGTGATGGGGGCGTGTCCTGAATGTATTAACATTTTGTTTCCCTTTGAACCAGACCCCCAGTCTTCCCAATCTGACTGGAATCATTTATTAATCTACACTATACTTTTGTCCCCTCACCCCTCCACCGGCCTCAGTAATATGGAATCCTGATCCATCCTCCCTGCTTCTGCTTCCTCACTCAGTTTGTGAGTACTGGCTGTCATGCCCTCCTGTCCGGATATGCTGCCCTCAACAGAGGTCCTAATTGATGGGGCCTCTCAATCTTGGACCTGATCCTCCAGAACCATGAGTCAAAATGCACCTCTCTTTAATTCATAAGTAGTGTGTACCATATGACTCATTATAGTGACACAAAGCTAACAAATACAATGCATTTAAACGAATGTGAATATATATCTTCTGCTTACAGTTGCTAACATGGAATTCTATTCATATTAATTGGCTGCACTTTGAGCAACTGAAGAAAATTCAGGCTAGAATAGAGCTAAATTAACCATCAGCTAAAAAATTAAGGACAGATCCTGCCTCAGAGGGCACATTGTGTTTTAAGCTAAAGTTTTCACACATAGTTACAGGATCCATTCTTTCTATGGTGTATATTGGATACAAAGTAATAAGTACAGGGAATTCATAAATACACACAACTAAAAGGTGATTTTGTTTATTCTTGGGATTACTTGTTACTTTCACCATTGGTTATTTATTTATTTATTCCATACATACATGACAATAGTGGATTATTTATTTCTTAATTGGAGATTTAAGTGGGTCTTACTCTATATTAACCCCAAACATAAAATGATAAAACCTGTAAAGTGGTATCAAAAAGGTTTTGAAAGTTCAAAATGGCCTCTGATGTTTTATAAGTTTCATGGACTATAGACTTTTCAGTCATTTTTAGAGTAACAGATGCTTCATCCAGTAATTTTTGTGTAAGGAATTATCATGAGAACATTTTAAACTAAGTATGATAACCAGATGGTCTAATATCTTTTTTTCTAGCTTGACTTTAGAAAAAACAGAAACATCTATTCTTGTTTATTTGTGAAGAGTAAACTTGAGTTAGAATGAGCTAAACACAGCTGCTAAGGTCATTTAGCTTAACAGTATTTAAAATGTGACTTAGAAATGTTTTCAAGTCCCAAAGTTTTTTTTTTTAAACCTTGAGTCCTCATATTTCAAATAGCTATAAATTCATCATCTTAATAGAAGAGGAGGAACATGATTTGAAAATATACCCAATAATTTGAAGAATAAATTCAACATCATTATTCAAAAATAAAAATGATTTTTTAAAAGTTAGAGCAATAATAAAGCTAATTTGAGTTACAGTTTTATTTAAACATTGACTTAAATTTAGGATTTTATAGTTAGTAAGATTCTAATTTTTTTGTACTCATTAGTAGTCAAAATAATGTTTAAAAGTAATTTTTAAATGAAAATATGTTTCCTATGGGTTTTGTATGCTACCTAATTAAAAAAATAAGTGAACTAATGTCTCTCAAATTAAACTAACAGATGCTTGTCAAAAAATATAACTCAATATTTTCCTTTTTTACTGGATGTCCAAGTCGATCACTTGCTTTTACTTCTTGTGCTGCTCTTGTCTAATTATGTTGTCTGTATTAACCCAGGAGCACATCATCCTAGATAATTTGATATGCTCTTAGATTTTTCTTACCCATTCAGTTGACAAACCTGTAGATCACTTGTGTTCTCTGATCTCGGAATCATTCTGAAACTTTTCTTCTCATCCTGCTTTTTCTATTGCCTTATTCTAGCCTTATATGATGCATCAAGCTCCATAAAACTCTCCCCTCATTTTGTTCTCTACTTTTACACTATTTCACCTGCTCCATTTCCAGGAAGTGGATTATTTAAAATTTGTGTTGATTTCCAATTGCCTAAAGAAAAAAAAATGCAAATTATCTCAGAAAGGCAGAAGCAGGCCTTCATCATCTGACTCTCCCTTTTATCAGACATGTTCCTCATCAGTTCTCCTCAGGTGTCCTACAACTCTTGGGGACTAAAAGTTAGATTGGGGAAGAAAAATGCACTGAGCCACGTAGAATAATGAAAATGCCCTTTTAGCTATCCAGAAAGTATTAACCCTTTTGTTCATGAACATGATGTCAGATCTGTAGCCACATCCACATTACCTTCTTGCTCCCATTAGCCTACATGCCCAATGTCCTAAAGTTCTCAGGATTTTTGTGACTACAAGTTTATGAACTTTTTATCTTTCAAGTTTTAGTTCAGATGGGACCTTCAGCACTTTATAGGGCAAGAGAGCTCACCTTGTTCTCTGAGATTCACTTGAAATTTCAATAGTTTCAGGAAGAATTTCCTTTGTTTCTCATTTTTGCAGCTGAATTTATATTTCTGTGAGTTGTTTCCAGCATTTATAAAGCTATATTAGTCTGTATTTCTGGTTAGGTAGTAAGTTCTCTACATCTACAGTTAAAGCCCAGGGATAGGAGCTCAATAACGTTTTGCTATCTGACTAAACAAATTAATACACTAATTTTCCAGAACAAGGAGGATTCTTTGGGGGATGTAAATGGCAGAGTCAGTCTTAAGCAATGAAGAAACCTCGCCTCCAACAATTACGTTAATATTAGGCATTCTGCCAATAGCCCAAGCAAAAGAGGATAAAGTTTCTAATTATATTTGTAACTATGATAGTAGAAATGAGGAGAGAAATATAAATGAAATTGTTGAGAAGGATTTGATATGCATGTGACATCTGATCAGAGATAACCTAACTTTAAGATAGTTTTAAATTATATATATATATATATATATATATATATATATATATATATACATATATTATATATTAAACTTTGTATTTATTTTCATCTGTGTATTCTTTAATTTGAGTTTGAAACATTATATGACACTCATAAGCATGTGTGTTTGTGTGTGTATATTTCATTTTGTGTATTTTCATCTGTGTATTCTTTTGTACATAGTGAAGAAAGCATCAAAGTTTGTTATTTTCTGTAATTTATAAGTTAGCTGAAGACAATAAGGCATTTACCAACATCATGATAAGTTTTTTTTTTTTTAGTGTGATCAATGAATCTAAGAGGAAAAGCTGAAAGTAATTTTTTATACGAAAGCCAAATATTCAAAACCACAGTTGTAAGAGGTAAGAAGATGAGTAAGTACAAAGAGAACAGGGTTGTAATTTCAGATCGAGCATTACCTTCACCTTATGACTTCTGGAAATTGGCAAATTCTCCAGTTACAGTGATTAGGTTAGTAGGATATAAGCTTCTGTGATTCTCTATGACTCTAAAATACTGTATCTAAACTTTGCTGCAGCCGGGATGGCTGCAGCAAAATATCCGGGGGGTGACGAATGACTTGTGTATGTTGATGCAGCAGGAATAGGAGCCATTTATTGTAGGATCTGAGCGATATTTATACATTTTTACACAGCTTATCTAATTAGCATAAAATAGATACAGCAGTCAACCAATAAGTAATCTCCACACTTAATGGCTCACTTATGTTACTTCACAAACCATTCGCTCTGGCATTTTGCCAGGTGCCATCCAGACTTGTTTACAGACTCTAACATTTCTCTGGCAAAATAACAGGTGCCAATCTGACTTGTTTACAGACCTTAACAAAACTTGGCTTTTTAGGTATTGATTTTCAAATAAAGGAACTGACTATCCTTTGGAATAAGATTTAAAGAAAGGCATGGTGTGTCAGTGAGATTTTACAATTATAAAAATTTCTATAGTTTTTTTTTAATAAGCAAATACCTTTATCTCAGCTAGAAAAAGGAAATTCGGGTAACTCCCCCTTGATTTCACAGAAGATAGCCCCATAGTGTTTTTCAGTATAAGAATATATGATTGATTTTCAAATAATTTAATTATTATATTAAAATCTTATCTTTATTTATATTCCCCTAATAATTCTCAAAGTACTGTTGGAAAACCTTCCAAGTATTCAGGAGTTCCATACTTATGTCCAAATTTCCAAGTTTAAGTTGGTGTTTCATAACTAACACTGACTTAAGTGATAACTCCATGATCCTGAGTATCATAAATGCTCAAACTCATATTAAATATGCACAATTTGTTAATTTGTGCACAAATTTACACTGTACAATTTCAGCTTTAGAAAGATTTCTCAGTTGAATATATTTTGCATGGATAATCATTTAAAGTGCCTCAGATTTGCAAATATAAATTATATCACTAAACATGGATCATTTATTTATTCATACACTTGATTTTCTTTATACTCAATTGTTAAAGGTACTGTGGATATAGCAATAAAAAGAACAAATATTATATAGTAGGCTAATTGCCATAATCAACAACTATAAAATCTTAGACAAAATGCCATAAAGGCTATTTTTTCACTTACATTGCAGTCTAATTGGGCATTTGGATTTAGTACTCCATATGGTGACTGAGGATCATGGCTACTGCCAGCTGGCAGCTTTTCAAATTCTGTCACTGGATTGGCAGAACAGGCTGGCTATGAGGGAAAAGAAAGAGATCCTGGAGGATCTTAGGAGGAGTTAAGGACCAAGCCTGAAAGAATTCCAGATAACTTACTTCTTTTCACATCTCATTGGCTATAACTAAGCCATACTTAGCTGCCTGAGAAGTAGAAATGCAGTCTTTATGCCTAAGAGAAAATGAGAGCGGAGCTCATTTCCTCTTAGGCATCTATCTATCTGTGCCGAACAGAGAAGAGCCCTTGTCTAATGGAGCTTTTTTCCATTGGGAAGAGAGAGAAATTACCAATTACACAAATATTTGATTCAAAAAATAGAGAATATTACTCTGTTGGATGTGTAGTAACTGGATTCTAGGAGACAATAAAGGATGTGGGTGACAAATTTGGAACTATTTCAACAGTCTGGTAAGAAACAAAGTTATGTATTAAGCTGTAATTTAAGGAGATCTAAAAAAGATGGATGAGTTTGAAATACATATTTAACTATGGTGATACATATCTGAAATGCCAGGAGGGTGAGGCAGAACGATCACAAATTTAATGCCAGCCATGGCAACTTAGTAAGACCCTGTCTCAAAATAAAATGGGCTGGGGTTATAGCTTAGTGGCAAAGTGTCCCTGAATTCCATCTATAGTACCCTCCAACACACACACACACACACACACACACACACACACACACACCAAATAAATAATAAAAATAAAAATGCAGATGGATTGCTCATGGAAATGGGGGCTAGATAAAGGATGAAGAAGGTTGAAATATATCTACTATGTTGGGTCTTGGTATATTCAGTGGATGATGATGACCTGTGAAAGACTGAGAGAGGATATAGGTTTCTGGTGAGCATAGGAAATCAAGTTTTGAAGACTCATTCCTCACATATCCAAGAAGAAATGTCAGATTGATTAAATAAGTGCAATAGGACGTGCTATGTTACCTCCTCTTGCCCACATAGGTGACTAAAGCTACTGTTATGGATTGATTATGAGGTATTCCCCAAAGTGTTAATGTTAGGCAATTTAATGCAGGGAAATTTAGGGGTGAAATGATGAGAGGTGTAACCTCATCAGTGGATTAATCCATCTGATGGACCAATACTTTCAAAGGATTAATGATTGCAACTGTAGGCAGGTAGAATATAGCTGAAGAAAGTAGGTCACTGGGGACATTCCTTTGGGGCTTATATTTTGTCCTGTGTTTTTTCTCTTTCTCTTTCTCTCCCACACTCTGCATTCTGGTTGCCATGAGCTGAGCTGATTTTCTTTATGATACCTTTTCAACCATGATGTTTGGCTGCACCTCAGGTCCAGATTAATTGGTGTTGGTCAATCATGGACTGAGTGTCTGAAATAAGGAGCCCAAAGTAAGCTTTTCTTCCTCTTAAGTTGTTCATGACAAGGATTTTGGTCAGAGTGAGTGACCAAAAGCTGAATAAAACAGCTCCAAAGTGAAAATATGTGTACTACACATATTTCATGTTTACTTAGAGCTGTCAGGGGCTATGTCTTCCTTCTTAAAAATTGTAGGAGCATATTGGAAACAAGTGTTAAATTAAATATGAGATTAAATCTTAAAATATGTGAGAGCTAAATTAGGATGACAAAAGCAATATTCTTGAGAATGTAAGAGGGAACCAGGATTCAGTCATGAGGAAGAATTTGACCTTGGAGATGATTGATTGTATTTCATCTGCTGTCACTGAAGGTGTTAGCAAGTAGGTAGGGGATTTGGTATGAAAAGAATATGAAGTGTTCTCATAGCAAGAATATCAGCTGAGTTAGTTTTCCTCTCTGACTCTGGGTACATATGCTCATGTATGTATGGTGGTGGTAGTTACAGGTTGTATGGGAGCCACTGAGAGGTCCTGAAGCCTTTCGAAGGGTTTTGTGTAGACCAGTTAGTATGAAATAGTCATCAGTAAGGATCATAAGATTGTCAGTTTCTGCTTTGTGTTCATTTGAGATTTAAGGACATGAATAATGCTGCTCAGTATTTGAAGGTTTTCCCTGCACATCATGAATAGCTTTATTATAGGAACAGAATAGGTGAATATTTGAGTTTTACTAGTGTTATAGTTTTTTCAGGAAATCACAAAAAGAGAAAGAGTAAGGCAGGGAAAATGTTTTAGTCTGGAATCAACAATTTGCATTATTTCATAACACTCCATTTCAAAATGCTGGTATAAATTTAACCAAATTAAAAAAATAGTTTATGTAGTTTCCTTCTTTTTTTCTTTTTACCAATTTAACTGTTTAAATATCATTCAACTTACATTGCTCAGTTAGTCTCCAAATGTTAATGAGGAGTAATTAAAAAACAAGAAGTCAAAATAAATAATATGTCTTTACTTGGGAACCAAGAAAACTTAATACTAAGGAAGAAACTTTCCCTTTTCCAGCTATGGTTAAAATAACTTCTCTTATATGATTTTGTTGAATAATTTGACAGTTCTGAGTTTTACAAACATGATAAGCCAAGAACATATTTACAGCCCTTTTGGCAGCTTGGCTGCTGTTCTTATTGTTAGCCTTGTAGCGTTTTCTCACTAAGTACTGCCACACTGGATCAAATAAATTATTTGGACATCAGGCATTGTTTTTGAACTGAGATACTTTTGAGGCATTTCCTAATTAACTGATTTCTGCTTTTTAATGTGATCCATTTAAATGCACACACATGAAAGTAGTAGAGGGAAAGGGCTAGTGATTTCTGTATACCAGATACTTTAAAACCTGATTTAGTCACCTAAACAATTTTATGAAGTAAATGTCATCGTCTCCATTCTAGACAATAAGAAATCAAAGTTAAGTAAATGTATATCATTTGCTCAAAGGCACATATTTAGTAAGTGCCCAAACCTGGGTTTGAGCCCAGATCTGTCAGTCTACCAAATCTATGTGCTTTTTAGGTCAGAAAATTGCCTCCAGGTTTCTAACTGAATGTCTGCATCACTTTAATTTGTGCAACCATGTAATATTTAAACTAATGGAAGTGATGAAAATAGGCACATAAACAAATAATCTAGCCATTTGACATCATTTAAAGTATATATAAATCAATTCAAAATCCTTCCTAAAACAACATAAGCTTTCAGAATTCTTATTACATGATGTACCTTTTACTAGTGCTTGAAATAGTTTTTGATAATATAAATTGTTTTTAATTATCTGTATTTATTCAATATTAAATCAAAGATTTTGTGCTGCTGACTATAGAAACCAAACCCTCATCAGCCCTTTCTGTTTTGTCAGCTGATTCAAATGAAACCAGATAATTCCATCTGTTTAATTCTCTTTGACCCAATTCACAGTCACCACTAAATGGATTCCAGAAATACCAGTCTGCCACTTATGGAGTTTTTTTTAAAGCAAGTCTAATGGATCAAAGTGTGTCATTCTATCTCCCATCAGTTTATTCATGATACAATAAATTCACATTTTGCACAAATTTAATTCAGTGCTTGGGAAAGATGTAAGGTCTTCACCTCAAAGACATATGTGTGTATACCTCTCTCCCTCATATACTATATAGATATAGGTATGGACATGCACATATTTATAACAAGTATGCATATGAATATATGTGGGTAAATATTTATTTATATAATTTCTTTAATAATAATATAGAATATCAAACTATAACCATAGGACTTCTATATATTTACCCTATAAAAATTCAGATAAAGGAAAGATGTGTGGTGACCATAAATGCCAGCAATATAGTTAGCAGTTAAAATTATTTGGTACTTGTTAAGCTTTTTTATATGAATTATGTAAACTGTCTATTAATATTTATTGTTATATAAAATTATGGCTAAATTAGTAGTATAAAACAATAAGCATTCATTATCTCAAAGTTCAATGATCAACATTCTAGAAGCGGTCCACCCAGGGACCACTCATTCCAGATGTCTCGAAAGGTTGCTGTCAAACCACTAGTTATTCCAACTGAAGTTGCTAAAGTGGAGCTGAAGAACACATTTCCAAGCCCATTTGGTTGTTGCAAAAATGTTCAAGTTAATTTTATAAGGGCATCTCCTCTGAATTGCCTCATAACATGGCAGGCTGGCTCCTTGCAGGGTGAATAATCCATGGTAAAACTAGAAAGTATGCTCATAGTGGAAGAAGCTGTTGTGTTTAACTTCTTCTCACAATGACACCCATCACTTCTGCCATACTACATGTAAGAGCAAGTTTAAAGGATCATCCTATTATCTAGAAGATGATGTTATGATTTGGATATAGTTTTTTTTTTTTTTTTTCCAAAGGGTTCTTGTGTTGGAAACTTGGTCTCAAAAGTGTGATGTTAGAAAGTGGTGGGACCTTTAAGAACTAGGGCCTTGCAGGAGGTACTTAGGTTACTGGAGGGATGCTGCTCTTAAAAGTGATTAATTTGGTAGGTTTTGTAGGACTCAAATTAGTTCCTGATAGAGGAGTTGCTATAAAATAGTAAGACTGGCTCTTCTCCTTGCTCTGACTTTTTGTCTTGTTATGTGATCTCTCCCTCCTGCACACATTCCTACCATTATGATGCTATCCTCCATGAAGTCCTCGGCACAGCTGAGCCAATGCCAGCACCATTCCCCTGAATCTTCACAACTTTAAGCTAGATACAGACTACATAATAAAGTATGCAGTCTCATGTATTAAATTTTATTAATGGAACACTGACTAATAACAAATGATATAACAGAAGAACATGAATACTAGGAAACTGAGGATTATTGGAGTTCATCTTAGAGACTGCCTATCATAACCATAAAATTCATTTTATACTGTAGGTACTATTTTATGTAGATAAGAAAATAGTGGTACAGGTTGGTTATAACTTTCCCCATGTTATATAGATGAAAATGCAAGCAGGCCAGGATTCAAGTTCAGAAAGTATTTATAGGGACTAGAGAAAATCCTAGAATTTAAAATTCAGACACAGAAGCAGCACATTCCAGCAAAGAAAATAGAGTAGAAGCAAAAAACAGCTGTGTAAGTTTGAAGTAATAGTCTGAAGTGGTATGATACAAAAGATAGGGAGACCTGTTACAATAGGTAGATAGGCTGCAGTGAGGATCTGACCAAGAGGAGAGAGCATGGGAACAACAAGAAATATCTATAAATAAGAATTCCTGGGAATGTTTGATTTACCTAGTATCAAAATTAACTCCAAACTTTTGATTAAGAGGCATTGTGATAGAGAAAATTCAATGATAATCTCTACAGGCAAGTTTTTTTTTTTTTTTTTTTTTTTTTTTTTTATCAGATTTCTTCAGTTTTGCTCCCTGAAGTTTGGGACAGGCCATTATAGTTCTTGTTGAATTAATAAATGACTTTCAGATATTGGATAAAGACTCCATATAGCTCAAAAAAGGTAAAAAATGTAAAGACAGATTAAGCTTATAAGGTTTCATGCAGTCAAAACAACCAGATTTTATGAGAACTGGAGAACACCAGAAACCAGCATACTATTCACTTGAGTTTGTTTGTGTAATAAATCGTTTTCTGTCTCTTCTCTCTCTGTATCTCCTCATCATTCCCAGCCTTAACTATCTCACACTATTGTTATAAGCACATGAGCACCCTTCTCTGCTGTGTCGTGACAGGCTTCCCAGATTTTCAGTTTGCCTTAGCTTTGTTTTGCATTGGTGAGAACTCCAATTTATACATATGGCCTAGAAGATTCACTACCAAGTGCTCATAAACTATTCTCATATGAGTTCAAATGAAAAAGAGATGGAAATCAAACATTTCTATCTGGATCAGGATATCTCCCTTGGCATAATTGACACCGACAGTGGACAGATTGGTAACAGACACACTACCTGGGAAGATGGCATCAATGAAGTAGTCATTGATGTGGTCAAGTGCAGTGCCATATACATTATTTCTAATCATTGACAATAGATTGCCCTTGATGGGACTGAAATATTAGGCAAGGAAACTTAAAGGATTTAGGTAATTGACTTAATGTAGCACATATCGTAAGTGGATTTAAACAAGACTCCAAATCTACTGATTTCTCACTCTAAAATGTATACCCTGTCTTTTCTATTTCTCACTGCAAGATACTATTAAGAAAATTAAGGAAGTTAAAATCAGAATGTCTGTTTTTCTGATTGGGAATCATCTAGGCCAAGCTATAATGGGCCAGGTACTAGTTAGTGTAGTCAGCCAATTTCCCTGACCCTACATCAGCCTCACCTTACATCCAAATCAGAATGACTCCAGGATGGATAAAATCTTTCTTCATGCTTTTCTTATAATTAAACATTGTAGGACTTAAACCTTATATTTCTAGCCTTTATGAACAGAGTTGTTCTTTAAGATGTTATATAATCTTACTATGATAACTGTAGTTATTGAAATATATTAGCAGAATTCTAGCAGAAAATTTCAAGAAATTGTAGAGTTACTATGCTAGTCAGCTTGTCCTCAATGTGACGAAAATACCTGACAAGAGCAACTTAGAGAAGGAAAAGTTTATTTTTTGGCTCATGGTTTCAGACAGTCAGTCCATAGTTGGCCAACTCCATTTCTCTAGGCACAAGGTGAGGTGGAACATGATGGTACAAGGACATGGAAGAGGACCACTGCTCTCCTGGTGACTGGAAAAAGGATAAATCAAGGTGAAGGACCCTCAGGGAAGATGAACCCTTCCAGGACATGTCCCCAGCAAACCACCTTCCAGCCACACTCCTATTTAGTTATTACCCAGTCAGTTGATTCAAACTAAGATGGACCAGTGAGGTTATGGATCTCATAATCTAATCATCCCAACTCTGAATGTTCCTGCACTAACACAGAGGCTTTGAAAAGACACCTCACAGCCAAACCCAAACAGTTATGTAACTTCCACATCAGATATACTTTTAGAATAGTTAATTATTTTTTAGCTGTTTAGCTCTAGGTAGTGGGTAGTTCCGCTTATGTGACAAAGAAAAGAAATAGTCAGTGGAAAGACAGAAAGTATAAACAGGAGAGAGAAAATTAATTCAGTGAGGCAACTGAGAAGGAAGGAGGAGGTGGAAATAAAATAATTGCTGAAAAAATAGGTAAAGACATGTATCTTTTCGTAAGTGACAAGAAGGAGAAGATATGGTCAAATAAGAGAAATCTAACTGGACACCACATTCTAAATAAAGAAGTAAATGATGTGTTTTTCTAGGTGAAAAGAGTGAAGCAAGAATTTGTACTTGAGAAATAGAGAAAAGGTCTGGAAAATAATTTATCCGTAAGATTCACTCATGCAAATTTATATGGGATTATATTGACATCAATACACCAAAAATAATAATTTAATGTTCATAGTATTTACAAGTATGTTCTAAAGCAGGAAATAATATCTAGTTATCCTTCATATGAATCAGATACTACTACAGTACCATTCATGTAGTAGTTGCTTAATAAATTTTGTTCATAAATAAATGAGGAAATAAATAATATTGTGTTCTATCTTTCATTTAGAACATAATTATATTGTGTTTTAACTTCAAAGTCCTATTTGGAAATATTTGAGCAATTATTTAATAGTTTTAAAAATCTGCTTATGCATTTGTATTTTAGCTATTAATGTTAAGCATTTATAACAAAATATCTATATAATCAAAATGGCTTAAGTTCTGTAATATAAAGATAGGAAGAATGTTTTTACTAGGTAATATTATTGTTGAGAAAAATTCTTAAATTCATTTTCATAAATAGTAGAAAATTATTGACAAACACATCTAAATTTGCAGATTGGTTATTTTTCAGAAGTTATTTGGGGTCATAATTGTAAATTTCATTACCTTGCTTGAAGGAAGTCTCTTTCATTATTATGGTGCTGAGGTCCATATCCCTGAAGCTAATTGCAAGGTAGAGCTGCAGAGTTCTAATTGTTGGCCATCAAAATAGCCGTGTAAGCTTGATTAACAGTGTTCAGCAACATTCATAATAGTCCAAGCCTGGCCCTGCATAAAATAGAAACTGGGAAGAAATCAATAAGATTTAATAAGATCAGGAACAATCACTTACAATAGTTCATCAATCACACAAAGTAATAGGTGCAGGATTTGATAGGGTCCTGAACTGCCTGAGAGATTCATAACCAGTACTCGTTAATGATTTGTTCATTTGCATTTTAGCAATCCAGCTACAGCTGACAAGCAGAAGGAGCAGGAAAGAAATATGTTGACTTAAACTCATCAGCTTTGCAATTAAAAAAATAACATAATAGCAAATGTCTTGTCACATGGAAATCTGATGTTTTTACAAAGATTTGTGCGATCATTGGCTCTTCATACTGAGCTGCTGTTAGACTTACAGAAGAGCTGGGATAACAGTGTCCCTGTGGTCACTAGGAAGTCTCAAAAGGTTAGAAAGAATGTCCAAGTGAATATAAATTTCCTTTCCACCTCTCATAGACCCCAATTGCATAATAATATTTAATGGAAAATGTGCATATTTCCTTGTTTTTATCTCTTTGAAATAAATGAGGCTCCTGGCTTTGTCTGAGGCAAAGCCTCTATCCAATGCTAAAACAATCATAATGAGATGTCTTTCTGTTGATTATTGCTTATCATTATATCTTCTTTCAGTTGATGTTATGACTTTATAAAGTAATCATGCTATATTTACAATCTTTATTAAAACACATTTTGGGAAGTAAGGTAAATGGATAAAATAAAATTGTGTAAATAAATTTCTGATTCTAAATAAATGATAGTCAGTAATATGAAAAAATAATCCCCCTATAAACATCAGAGGCATAATGAAAAGTCTGAGCTATTTCCAAGAAATTCATGTGGATTCCTGCTTTGAAAATTTCATACAGGTTTTCTATGGAGAGAACTATGAGTGGTGGGATGCAAAGCACATTTTCAGAAGCCAGCAGTGGATTAATTAGTGGATTAATTAGTCTCTGTCCAAAACTACAATAAATAATGTGCTACTTCAGAGAAAAACATTATGATTCAGGTCTTTGTAGATGATGTTTAAATAGCTGATTTCTGTATAGGATGCTTTAATTCAATCAAATTACAGGTAAAATCCCATTATGATAGACTCCATGGGGCCTCTAAATTGTTTTGTTGTGGTAGAATTTGGTTAAAATGAATAAATACATTTATCACATTCTCAGTGTGCAGTACATACTAGAGAGTCAGATTGGATGCCCAGCCCTTTTCTACTGAATTAACACATGAAAAGAAATGCTTTGAATGGAAGAGGGAACCAGGAGCAAAATATAAAGCTCCCTACTTTTCAGGCTTTACAGATCTTAAATCACTTTAAAGTGATCTCACCATTAAGATAACATATTTTTTTCTTTCCTTTCCTAAAGGTAAAATTGATTAGGGTGACCAGAATATTGAAATCTCAAGTAGTGAAGAAAGTAAAAGTAATTATTATTTGCTTTGACGAAAATAATTGTAAAAAACTCAATTATATGATGCTTTATCTACTTTCCCTGTAAAGTAAACCACACAGAATCAAATGCTTCAAATGAGTTGACTTTTCTACAACCATTAATTAGAGAGGATTAGTAAATTTACCAAGAATCAATTCACAGGGTGCCTATTTGCCTAAAAGCAAATTGATAAATGTCCAATTTATTGAAAGATCAATTCACATTAATTTATGGTATTCAATGAGTTGTTTTTGGCTAATTGATTCAAATATCAATTGCTTAAGAGTCCTTGTAATATGAAAATGGTTTTATCATTCTGAACATTCTTTTCTTTCATTCTGAAAAAAAAAATTAGCACTGATATCATAGACCTAGGAGACACAGAAAGTAATGAAACATGCAAAGACTTTACAACATAAACAACATATATCTTACAAATGTTCTAATAATAAAACATTAGTTATCTGCTCTCAGGGTTCAGAAGAAGGAGGTCGGAAGAGTGTCCATCTGATTTATCATCTCCAAGCCATGGCCCTTTTGACAGTAGAAAGTGGACTGTTAATAGTCACATTGGAATAGGAGGAGTAAACAATGACTGTTTCAAGAAAACCAGAATATATGCTCACCTTAGCTATAAGAGAATAAGGTAAGAAATAGTTGAGAAATAGTATGAGAGAACTGGTGAGTTGAAATGTTGAAAGTAATAGAATTTCCTCATTCCATGTGAACAAAATACATTTCATGGATAAATGAATGTGGGCAATAAGACATAGTCAAGGAAGTGTCTTCAGTGTTCAGTAAAGGGAGGAAGAGCTTGGAAAGATCATCTGTGGCCAAATATGGAGGACCTTAGATGTAGATTTTGTTCACAAGAATGGCAGATTCATTTTTTCAAGTTTTTTTTTTTAATAGTGAAATAGAAGTAAAACCTATCGTATTAAGCAGGTAGTGCTTTCTATCCCAAAAACAAAGACCCAGATTTGCTTCCCTGCCCCACATTGACAACTTTGTGAAATTGTTTCATCTCCATAAATTTGGGTTTCCTATATGATGCATAGAAATCACAGTATGCTTAGCATATGGCAAGCGCTCAATGCTTATTAGTTGTTATTATTTTAAAAATACACTAATTTTGAGGGCATAATTAAGAACTTATCTCAAATTTTATGCATTTAACTATGAAAAAGTGTTAAATGATAAACTGATAAATAATATCATTAAGAATGATGAATAAATAATAAGGCTTCAATGAAATTTCTATAGTATAATGAAAAAAATATACCTGATGGCATTCTTGAGAATGGAAGAAGACAAGACTAAACAAAGGAATATTATTTGAGAAGTATATTGCAAATACTTTGGTAGCTCTCCAATAACTAAGCCTCCTAGAAGTCACACCTTTGTGAGTTGTTTAGCTTTCCCAATTGAACATGTGATAAAGTTGAATATGGTAAGCATTTTCACATTAAGATTTGTCTGCTTCCTTTTGGGGTGGAAATATTCTTGTGACTTTTATGTTTCTCATTCCCCAGTGTATTGTAGATGCAAAAGGATATATAATTTATCTATAGTTTACAATTTTTGAAATTAAGAGAACCAATAGCCAAGCATCCTTATTCATACCTAGACCTGATTTGGATGACAAGATCCTGTTCTTTGAGATAATGTCTGGTGTCAGAATTAGATGAAATTTTGCATTTTTGGAAGATAGCAGAAGTGTGTAGTTTGTATGTGGAAGGGAAATAAGCCATTTGGGGCTATAGGGATAATTTTACTTTGGTACACCCTCTTCTACAATGAAGTATGTCTCCTGGTCATGCATTTATATATTCCTCTCTTCCATTGACTCTGAGCTTGACATGTGACTCTGGGCTTGACCTTTAGCTAAAGGGGCAAAAACAAGTATAATATAAATGGTATTTTGATAAGCCCATCCCTTTGAAGTTGGTCTTTGTAGAATGCTCCTTCTCTGTACCCTGAAGCTGCAAGAAAGTCCAGGTAGAAAGACCAAGATAACAAGGAGGTAAAAAGATGTCCTCTCAAGTTTTAACTGTTTCACTCACCCAAGCTAAAGTGCTGAGCAACTAAAGAGGCCACCAGTGCATTTCACCCTAAGAGATGCCAGGGGAACAGAAATATGCCATTTCAACCAAGCCCACCCTTAATTATATGATGTGGCAAATACATGCTTACTGTTTTACAATATTGAGTTTGGGGTTAATATTTTATAGAGCAAACAGATAACTGAAACAAATCCATTTATTTGTTTACTTATTATTTTAGAAATGATTAAAGAGGCATATTGCAAAAATAAGTCATAGGATTTGTTGGATTATTTATTTATTTATTCACTCATTTATTTATTTTGGGTACTGGGGAATGAATTCAGCAGCACACAACCCCTGAATCACATCCCCAGCCCTATTTTTGTATTTTACTTAGAGACAGGATGTCACTCAGTTGCTTAGTGCCTTGATTTTGCTGAGGATGGCTTTTTTTAATGCCTTTATACATGTACTTTTTTTGCATTACAATTATTAATATACATATAGACCACAATTTTTCATATCTCTGAATATAAAGTATTTTGATACCCAATTCAAGTCTTCATACATGTACCTTGTATAATGATGTCCATCACATTCCACCATCCTTGCTAATCCCCTGCTCTCTCCCTTTCCCTCCCACCCCTCTTCCCTATCTAGAATTAATCTAATCCTCCCTTGTTATCCCTCCCTACCCCACTATGAGGCAACCTCCTTATATCAGAGAAAACATTCGGCATTTGTTTTTGGGGGGATTGGCTAACTTCAGTTAGCATTATCTTCTCCAATGTCATCCACTTAACTGCAAGTGTCATGATTTTGTTCTTTTTTACTGCTGAGTAAAATTTCATTGTGTATATATGCTACTTTTTTATCCATTCATCCACTGAAGGATATCTAGTTTGGCTCCACAGTTTAGCTATTGTGAATTGTGCTTCTATAAACATTAATGTTGCTGTGTCCCTGTAGTATGCTGTTGTTAAGTCCTTTGGGTATCGTCCGAGGAGAGGGATAGCTGGATCAAATGGTGGTTTTATCCCAATATTTCCAAGGAATCTCCATACTGCTTTCCAAATTGGCTGCATAAATTTGCAGTCCCACCAGCAGTGTATGAGTGTACCTTTTTTCCCACATCCTTGCCAACACTTGTTGTTTGTCTTCATAAGAGTTGCCATTCTGACTGGAGTGAGACGAAATCTTAGAGTAGTTTTGATTTGCATTTCTCTGATTGCTAGAGATGATGAGCATTTTTTCATATATTTGTTGATTGATTTTATATCCTCTTCTGAGAGGTGTCTGTTCAGGTCTTTGGCCCATTTGTTGATTGGGTTATTTGTTTTTTTGTGTTTAGCTTTTTGAGTTCTTTATATACCCTAGAGATTAGTGGCCTCTCTGATGTGTGAGGGGTAAAAATTTGCTCCCAGGAAATAGGCTCTCTGTTCACCTCACAGATTGTTTCTTTTGCTCAGAAGAAACTTTTTAATTTGATTCCATCCTATTTATTGATTATTGGTTTTAATTCTTGTGCTATTCAACATAAGAAGTTAGGGTTTAATCCCACATGATGAAGATTAGGGCCTACTT
Organism: Callospermophilus lateralis; assembly: GCF_048772815.1. Lineage (NCBI taxonomy): Eukaryota > Metazoa > Chordata > Mammalia > Rodentia > Sciuridae > Callospermophilus > Callospermophilus lateralis. The sequence goes on along the minus strand of NW_027513245.1, from coordinate 1,776,444 downwards.
TTTCTACTATTATACACAGGGTCTCTGGTTTAATTCCTAGGTCCTTGATCCATTTTGAGTTGAGTTTGTGCAGGTGAGAGACAGGGGTTTAATTTCATTTTGTTGCATATGGATTTCCAATTTTTCCAGCACCATTTGTTGAAGAGGCTATCTTTTCTCCAGTGCATGTTTTTGGCACCTTTGTCTATTATAAAATAATTGTAATTTTGTGGGCTAGTTCTGTATCCTGTATTCTGTACCATTGGTCTGCTGGCCTGTTTTGGTGCCAATACCATGCTGTTTTTGTTACTATCACTCTGTACTATAGTTTAAGGTCTGTATAGCAATACCACCTGCTTTACTCTTCCTGCTTAGAATTGCTTTAGCTAGTCTGGTTCTCTTATTTTTTCAGATAAATTTCATGATTGCTTTTTCTATTTCTATGAGGAATGCCATTGGGATTTTGATCGGAATTGCATTAAACATGTATAGTGCTTTTGATAGTATGGTCATTTTAATAATATTAATTCTGCCTATCCATGAGCAAGGTAGATCTTTTCTTCTTCTAAGGTCTTCTTTAACTTTTTTCTTTAGGGTTCTGTAGTTTACATTATATAGATCTTTCACCTCATTTGTTAAGTTAATTCCCAAGTATCTTGGTTTTGTTTGTTTGTTTGTTTGTGAATGGGGTAGTTTTCCTCATTTCCTTCTCAGGGTCTTCTAGGTGTAGAATCACAGTGTCAGCAAAAAGTGCTAGTTTTAATTCTTTTTGTCCGATACTTATCCCTTTAATTTCTTTCATCTTTCTAATCACTCTGGCCAGTGTTTCAAGAACTATGTTGAATAGAAGTAGTGAAGGAGGGCATCCCTGTCTTGTTCCAGATTTTAGAGGGAACAATATGCTACTGAATGAATGATGGGTTACAGAAGACATCAAGGATGAGATTAAAACATTCTTAAAGGTAAATGAGAACACAAACACAACATATAGAAATCTCTGGGACACTATGATAGCAATACTAAAGGGAAAATTCATTGCATGGAGTTCATTCCTTAAAAGAAGAAAAAGTCAACAAATAAATGACCACAAGCTGAGGCTGACTTTTGAACTTGTGATCCTCCTGCCTCAGCCTCCTGAGCTGCTGGGATTACAGGTATGTGCCGCCATGCCTGGCGATTTGTTGGATTATTATGTGTATGGATGTATGATGTTATAATGATTGACTATAAAGTGTTTAACTTGAAATTGGTAGATTTTTGTATCTAAAGAGGACAGAAATCCAAAGGAAAAAGAAATGAATTTATAAAGTTGGGATGGAAAGAATGACTTTAGTTTTAAAAACAAATTTTAAATGTCATTTTGTCTATTCTGGAAACTTTTAAACTTTACTACTTTCACATCCATGCTCCCACAAGCACAGGAAAGCCAGTAATAAAAGAATGCTCATTTATATACATACTTCTCATTTTGTTCTACTTCTGCTTTCATTCAGTGGTTTCTTTCCAAGGCTCTGCACAGTAGGCAGAATAATTCCTCCCATTAATACAACCATGTGTTTATACATGGAAACCGTGTGTATGTTAGGTTTCATGGAAAAATTACTTGGCATATGTAGTTAAGGTTACTAACCTTAAAGCAGGGAGATTATCCTGGATTATGTGCTTGGGACCAATTTAATTATATGAATACTTAAAAGCTAAGAACTTTTTTCCAGATGGAGACAGAGAGATATGCAGGAAGAGAAAGGAAAACATATTCAGAAGGAAAGGGGGTAAGAGATTCCAAATATGAGAAGTTTGGGGGTGCAGTTTTGTTGATTTGAGATATACAGAGTATGTGCACAGGTTCAAGGTAGATATTTCAGGGGATAAAGACATCCCTTAGCTGACAGCCATCAAGAAAACATTGACCACTGTCCTCTAACTGCAGAGAATTAAATTTGAGAACAACTTGCATATACTGAGAAGCAGATTCTTCTTCAGAAGCTCCAGAAATAAAACTTTGAATTTTGACTTATAAGAGCAAGAACAGAGAAACTAGCTAAATCACAGTGTCTCTAGTATTCTAACCTATAGCAATAATAAAGTAATAAATGGAAGTTGTTTTAAGTCACTATATTTTCTTGTAATTTTTTATGGCAGCAATAGAAAACCAACATGCTCTATTCTCCAGGTTCTCTTATTTGTGCCTGGCTTATCTTGCATACCATTTATGCATCACCTCAGAACCTGTTGGCCTTATCTGTCTTTTATTTCATCCACTAATGTAGTGACCAGTTCTGAAAAGGCCCTGATAAACAGAATTATCTTGACATTCTGCAGATGTCATGCTGTCATTCTGGTTCACGATAATGATAAAATTATTTCAATTGGGTCAGGTGCACAAGGACTGGGAAATATGCTCAGTGTCCTAAGATACGGTATTTGTACAAGAAGAGAGAAAAAATTAAATCTCAAGAAAAAAGCAAGTGAACCATTTAGGAGTTTAAAGGTATGTGGCATCCCGAGACTTCCCCTTTTCTCTCTTCTGTGATTCACAACTGCCATGGAGAAGCAGGGTCTTGTGGGAGCTATTTTTATTTTGAAGGAAATTTATACTTCACTTGGAACTCCTGATCTAGTTCATTTATTAGAAGACTGCAATTCTTAAGCAGGGCTCAGGTTGAAGTGCAGAAGTCTTCCCTGCCACCTGGGCTGTATGATCAAACCAACCTAATGATTCTAGTGGTATCTCTGTTGGTTAAGGACAATAAGTGACAAGCCCTATAGCAGAACTGAAATGTGGGCTCAGCTTCAGAACAAGAACAAGACCTTCTCCAATAATGACTATTTTCAAAATTTCTACAATGTCTCTGACAACTGAAGCTTTTCCACTAATCCATCCACATTGTCTGCTTATAGAATTGTATTTGTCCATTGTTATGGCTTGGGTACGAGGTATATGTGGTATCTCTCCAAAGTTCCTGTATTCATGCTGGAGTTGAAATGATGAGATTAAGAGAGCCATGACCTAAGCCGTGGATTAATCCATTTGACTGATTGATAATTTAAATGGATTGCTGAGTGGTAACTGTAGGTAGGTGGGGCATAGCTGAAGGGAGTTAAGTCACTGGAGGCATGTCTTGGGAGTTCATATTTTGTCCCTGGTACCTTGCTCTCTCTCTCTATGCTACCCAATATGATAAGTTGAACAGCTTCCTTTGCCCTGCCCTTTTACCATGATGGTCCACCGCACCTTGGGCCAAGAGTGGCTATGGACTGAGACCTTTAGAACCAGGAGCCCAAAATAAACTTTCCCCCACTCTAAGTTGTTCTTTTCAGGTATTTGCTTACAGTGACAAAAAGCTATCTGACACAGCCATCATCTGAACTTATCCTGTGATGGAATAGACTCTACCTCTTCTTACTTACAAAAACTGAGGCTCTGAATAATAGATACAATGAATGACAGGAGAAATTCAAATGATGGCATTGTTGAACTGCATTGATCCCCCCTTATGCCATTTCTGATAGAACAGGTTTTATCTATCTCCCTCCAGCCACTCTATGGAACTAGTTCAGCACAGCTTTATGTAACAAATAGTCAATGCCAATTTTCCTCAAGTTTATGTGACACACCTTCAAACATCTTTCTTCATAGTTCTTTGTTTGATTCTATGGTGTGGAATGAGAAAGAATCCACTCAATAGTTTGCATATGCAACTTGGAACTATGAAAGAGTTAACACACATTATTCAGCCCTTGCAACAATAGAGAATGGTAGTAGCAAATAAACATTTTTCTTATTCTCATCAAAACATAATCCTAAATCCATTTTACACAGTTTACGGATTCCATAAATTCATGCCATCATCAATACAAGTGGCTGCCTTGAGAGTACATATATTTTTGTGAGATGAGTAAAATTAATTTTTTCTTCTGAACCAATTAAGAGCAAGTTATTGACATGGCATTTTGTTAACTTCAAATATTTAAGTGGGGGAATTCCTAAAAAGAATTTTTCCCTTATTATCACAATATAATAACTGACAATGAGAAATAAGCATTGATTTATTATATCAATATAGAGACAAGATTAATTTTTGCCAATTAGCTAAATTTCTATAGAAGAGGAACCCAATTCACATGTTGTTTTTAGTAATCATGTCTTTTCATCTTGGTCTATTTAGAATAGGTAGTCAGCCTTCACAATTATAACCTCGGCATGTTTAAATATTATGAGCCAGTTATTTTGAAAAATGCCAGTCCACACCCCTACACACACACACACACACACACACACACACACACACACATGTATTTGATATAAAACAATAAGGTAATAACAAAAAAACATACTGACATAAAACAATTCCTGAGGATGTGAAGTTGAGAAGAAGGAAAGCCTGTCAGGGATCTGTGTTTCCTGATCCGGTAAGTATATCTTGGTTATAAAGTATAAACCTAGTAATGTGTTTACTTGCTAATGATTTTAAGGCCTTTATGCTCAAATCTAGGTTAATTTTAAGGTCTTTCACTGTTATGCTCAAATCTAGGTTAATTTTCACACACAATTTTAAAAAGTTACTTAATAGATTGTTTCACTATTTTGTTATGTGTAATATTCCAAAAGAGTTCAGTTTCTGCAAACATCACATAAATCAGGTTAGCATTGTCCATTTTTAGAAGTTTGGACCATTGTTAATTTTGTACATAATTTACATAATGTGTACATGATATACCTTCTTCTTTTTGATCTCAACATTAACATGATTAGAATTGATTAAAATGCTATACTTGTCTTGTAAATTGTGCTTTTCATTGACACCAATTTTTTATAAGAAGAGTCATTTCTTAATCATCAATCCAAAAATCAGTTTGTGAAAATTTCTTCCAGAGAACAAAATATATAAAATATGATGTCAAATGTATTTTTTAATTATTTAAAAAGATCTAGCCAAATAAAATATGTCAAATGGATGCTTTTGCTCTTACGTTTAATAGGGGATGCTGACCCCCTATGATAGGAGACTCCCTCATCTGATGAATTATGAAATTACATTGATGGATGGTTAATTGAGTTAGTGTGGCAGACCATATGTTTACCCGTGACCTGAATATCATTGATAAGGTTTTGGTTTCACATCTCTGGCCTATGAATGTATACTATTTTGGAAAATACCTGTTTTTAAACTTCTGGTTTGCAATGTGCTCTGATATTAATAAAGCCCTCATGTGAACTTTCATAGATGATAGATAGGTAGATAGATAGACAGATAGATAATACTTAGTTCTAGTCTATTGAGAGAGAATGTAAAAGAATATGCACAGCTGGCCCTTACCAGAATTGTATAGTAGGAAAAGGATGGGTGTGCAGCCATATATTTATGAATTAAGTATAGGCAATTGAAATGAATGGAATCTTGTAGCTTCAAGAGAAGTGTATAATAAGTATAAGTGTATAGAGAAGTGTATAGGAGAGGACTGACTCAAGACATAGACATTTTGGGATCTTCACTATTCTGATTTTGGAGACTGAACATGCCTTATAATAGCCTTACCTAGTTTCCTTAATGACACAATGTAAATAATATCTATGTCATAAAGTGTTGTGAAGTTTAATTAAAACACTCTATGTATTGTACCAAGTGCAGTTCATAGCAGGAATTCAATTAATATCAATGATTATCTTTATCCTTATAAATCTCACAAAAATATGTGGCAGTAAGAATAGCAATGACAATAACAATAGCAATAATGCAACTCTAATTACAGTGAACACATAAAGGAATTGTACTGAAGACATCATCCTAATGATCTTTATGACAATTGTTTGTCAATTGTATTATTGTTAGAATTGATTACTAAAATTTTATTAGTATTATTATTCCCATTTTACAGATAACAGAACTGAAGATACTAAGAGTCAATAAATAATAAATCTTGTTCAATCAAAAGTTGAATAAGAAGTAGAGCTCAAAATCATATTCATACTATATAACTCCAAAGCTGATGCAAAAACACATATAACACTATTTCTGAACTTAGCAATGGAAAAAATAACTATCATACTCAGCTCTCTTATTTTCATATGCCCACTTTTAAAAGTCAATTCAAATGTCCACCAGTAAAGCAAAAATAATAGGAAAACTAAGGCAAGTCAGAATTCTTAATGACAGAGCTTCTACAAACTAATGAAACCACCATGTAGTGATATGTGATTCTGGGTTATCATTATGATCTTCTTGAGTGGCAACTTTGAAGAGGAAAAGAGGATTCTGGTTATCTATTATTCTTCATATAAATATTCTATAAATACTAGTAATTCCCCTACATCATAGCACTCATCTTTTAGCTTAGAAAAAAAAATATGAACTGATTTTTAAAACCAGTTTCATAGCACTTAATGATGTGTGATCTGTCTTGAGTCTACATGAGAAAAAAAATTCTACCTACTGGGAAAATACATTTGTATCACATAGCAATATTGGAAGAATTCTAAGTTGCACATCCAAATATTCACCCTCTGATCTACACACCCTGTATGATCCTTAGATCTGTGAATGTGATGAATGTCTCTCCTATGATTTGTTTAATTATATGCCTCCAGTTGACTATAAGGAAAGCCTGTTATGTGGCACGAGTCTGACTTAATCAGCAGAGCTGCTGATTTTAGACACTGAGAGTATGAAAGGAATTTCACAGGAGAATTTCTCTATAGCCAGCTTTGGACTTTGAAAGTTGAGGTGACCATGAGACAAGGAAATCAGGAAGCCATTCAGAGTTAAGCAGCTCCTCACTTAACAGCCAGTGAAGAAACCAGTACTTCAATATTGCAACCTCAAGGAATAGGATTCTGCAAATAACCTGAATGAACTTGAAGTTGCATATTCTCCAGATCCTGTAGATGACAACCCTGCTTGGCTGACACTTTGTTTTCAGCCTGAGAATCAGTAAATTCTGACCAGGATTAGAAATCCTGAGATTGTCATCCTGAGTCTAAACCTTAGTAAATGAGTGTTGTTTTAGATTACTCAATTTGTGCTTATCTGTTACATAGCAAGAGAAAGCTAATAGATACCATTTAGAATATAACTCATTTATAAGCAAAAAAGTTACTCTTAGAAGAAAATTTTTTAAAAAATGATTATGTGGGCTCATAATATAAAATGCCCACAGGTCTGTTAGCACACAAGTGCTACACATCTGTATAATATAATTATGGAATATAATATAATATAAATTGGAAGCATGATACATATTTTGGTAAAACATGTCCCTGAACTTTGATTATTTTTAAGTAACCATTTTGATCTTGAAAGTCAATACAAACATGTCTGTTTGTTTTTCAAAATGACATAAAATACTATCTATACCTGTGGAAATAATTATAAATATTTTCCCTCTAAATCAACAATTTTTAAAGCTATTTAGAAAATGTTAAATGTTTTAAGGTAAGTACTCTGATTTTATGTGAATGCAGCAGAATGTGCATCTAAGTAGCACTTCTTTATCTATGACATATCTTTGATGATTCCTCCAGTTTGACAAGTAACTGTCTGCTTTTGAGCTCTTTAGTTTGCAACAACATGGAGATGAAATGAGACTTGAACAACATGTACTGCTGAAGCAAAATAGCATACAATCATTGTATTGTCAAAAAATAAATCTTTGTAATGGACAAAAATAGCTAATGGAGCAGGATCTTTCATTGATTTTCTCACAAAAAGTCCAGAATTAACTTAAATATCTTTTGTTCAATGACTTTAGCCTATAATAATAGTAAGAAAAAAAAAGAGAGGTCATGTCTGCTGTATAATTTTTAGGGCTACATTGAAAGAGATTATGATAATATACATATAATTAAATCATCAACAATGGTCGAGTCCTGTAATTGTGAACTAAATTCAAGAAGGCTGCCTTGAAGATGAGAACTAACAGTGTCTTCATTTTGATTAGCTTACCTTTTCAAGTGTTCTGCTCAGAACCTCTATCACACAAATAGAAGCAAGAACTTTATTATCATCACTATAGCAACTGCAGGGAAATTTATTTCAAAACAGTTGGCTACCTGAAAATTTTTTTCTGGATGGAAAGAGGAGCAGATGATATAAAATATTTTAATCCACTTTAAAAAATTATTCTATGGTTTAAACTACTGCACTTTCTTTAACATTAGCAAGACAGTTCAATTGCTTTATATTTTTTTCATTTAAGCAATAAGAGATCATACATATATCTGTGTATTGTATAAGCTAATTTCTATCTTCTTTATGACATGGTGTTCAGCATTATTTTTCCTTTTTTGAAAGCAACTTATACAACTTTATAAGGAATAGTGTGTATTGATAATTCAAAATTTGAGTATGTCACTTCACAATGTTGTTTCTGTGAATTACATTTAAATGATGAGCATTGCGCAAAATATTAATATATATGAAGAAATGAAAATAAGTGAATACTGATTTCTTTGTCTTGTACAAGAATGACCACAGTTTTAAAACAAGTTTATTTTTTTGCTCTCTTAAATTTCAGTGAAAGTAAATTCTTTGTTCTTCCTATATCTTTTCATGTCTCTCAACTTTATCATGAACATACATGGTTCAAAGTTGCTGACAATCTGCATTTAAAATAAGATGATCATGTGGTTGGGCTGCCTAGGAAATTTTTAACCTTTTTATCATTGCTGGAGCCAGAGTTCTGAGAACTTCGTTTATAATGCCCTTTTAAAAATGCCTTTCTGGACTGATAAGACTTACTTTTTGAGTACTCTTCACCTGCTTTAACTGAAAAAGGCATGACAAGATTTCAAGATCTCCTGGAATGTATTTGTATGCATGAATTATGCACATTTGTAAGATAGCATGGCTACCTTTAGCCTTCCCCTATAAAAAGTGTTCCACTGATGACTAAGGATTTGAGTTCTCTGAAAAATTTAGGGGATCAGGTATTTTATGAGACAAATGATAGAAAATCATTTCAAGGCTTTCATAATCTTTCTGTGAATTCTACTATTGGTAAGACTAGAGAATTAAATCTTACAAATGTATGAAATTATGCATAAAAAGAATAATAAATGGATAAAGATATGCTTGTGGTAAAACTTTAAATGATGCATGGATTATTTTTGAAAAAAACTTCTCGAGTACTTTAAAATCTAAAGTTGAGTTTTTCCCCTTCATTATTTTCTTTTAGTATTCAATCAGGTCAATGATCCTTATGAAGCATAAATGTTTATATTAGATATCTAAGTTCAATTGTTTAAAATTAATAATTAATTGTTAACAATACTTTTTAAAATTATTTCTAACAAAGTCTGACTAAATCAATCAATTCTATAATTGGATATGGAGAATTTTATTGTGATTTTTCTGCTTCTTCTCAGCGAAAAAATGAGTTTTTATTAATTTTTTTCATATCTATGCTTGTATTATTTCCAACAATATTTTTGGATGTAAATGTAAGTTAAGGAGTAAATTGGAAACCAAATAAGATATAGAACCATTCACAAATATTTTTCAACCCTGAAATATATTTTTAAGGGAGTTTTACCTCTTCAAATTAGCATGGACATTGGGATAATATTGGCCATTTGATATTTATATTATTAATATTACCAATTGAAAATGGTTTCCTATGATAGTAATAAAATGTAGTGTAAATGTAGAAAATAACTGAACTTTTAAGATTGCACACATGCTAACGTAGGTATTAACCTCAAAATCCATAAATCTTTATTACAAATACAGTCTTTAGATTTTAAATTGTTTTAACATAAATTATTTTTGGTTTAAAAGTTTACAAAATTTTGGAGGCTGCCAGTAGATGGCATTCTGGTTTCTGTAAGAGTTGTTTATTTGGGGATGGACTCTTTTCTTTGAAAAAAGAAAAAAGAAACTGACAATAGGAATTTGATTGAAAAGGTTATTAGACCTTCTTGAGAAAACTGTAGCCATTCCAGAAACAGTTAAGTCTCTAACTATTTTTGCTGTATTTCTCTTGGTTATATTTGGTGTGCCAAACTCAATTTGTTAATGCTCAAAGTTGTGATTCTGTAACTTTAATATAAATTTATTGAATAAAAACATAACGTTGTTACTGGCTTTGCTTTAAAGCTATTGCCTCTAAAAATCTTATATCTCTATTAAGATTTATATTTCTCAGTTCTCAATTCTCAAAGCATTTTCAATATAGTCATATTTCTTAAAAATTCTTGCATTGTATTCATATATGTGTCTTATATAGTCCATGTAGTAAGTTCTATAAAGGAATGTTAATTATTGCATTTCTCACAAGGGCTACTGTACTTTTATGGACTGAGTACTGAACAATTATTTTTAAGTTTATTACAAAGAATACTGCAATAAGCACGATAAGTTTTTTTGAGTATGAAGTAAATAAAAGAATAAAATGAATAAAAGAATGTATAAATTAGTAATTATAATAGCTCACAAGGGCAAAACAAAGATTAAGCATACTCCTTGGGGAATGACAGATTAACAAGGAAAAAATCAGTCTAATGTTTTCTTTTTTTGGAGATTCATTAGTGTGATATTCCCAGTGCACTTTGTTTTATTCTATAGCAGAATTTCAACTGTTAATGCCCATTTAAAATCACTAGGAGCTATATAAAGCAACACTGCCTCAATTTTCATAAAAATGTTTAATTGCACATTGTTACTTCTGGGCTCTAGGTGGTACAAGATATTTCGACTTATTTATCTTGCACAAGTGAAACTTTTCCTCATTGAATAGTGACTTCCTCTCATGTTAAATACTATAATCACAGACATGCACACACAAAAAGTCATACACACGAGCACACACTGTACTCACAAAAAGACACAAGAAAACATTGGAGATGGTAGTTATGTTTACTAGCTTAATTATGGTGATGATATCATGGGTGTATGTAATACGTACACATTCATCAGATTGTAGATACTTGCAGATTTTTACCTCCCAAATTATATCAATTATAGCCAAAAAAAGGTGTAAAAAATGATGTTTAGTATATATAATTTGACATGTTTGGAGCTATGCATAATCCATGAATTTGTCTACATTGACCCCAATGATGCTTTCATGTAACTTTTTTTCACATTTTTTTTCCAGTGAAATACATATACCAAAATTTACCATCTTAACTATTTTAAAGTGTATAGTTCACTTGTATTAAATTCTTTTATACTATGTGCAACCTTTGCAATTATCCATTTTCAAATTCTCTCATCTTATAAAACTGAATCTGTACTGAAACTCTGAAACAATTAAGTTCCTACTCCCCTATTTCTCCCAGACCCTGACAATCACCATTCTCCTTCCTTGTCTCTAAAAATTTTACTTTCCTAAAATTTAATTATATTTATATTTAAATTAATTTATATCTTATCATATAAATGAAATTATACAACATTTGCCATTGTTTTACTGGCTTATTTCACTTAGCACAACCTATTCAATACACGCTGTAGGAATTACCTTCCTTTTTAAGATTCCATTAGATATGTCATACTTTGCTTGCCCTTTCATCTGTTCATGAAAATTTAAGGGGTTCCCAATTTTCAATTTTTGTGATTAATGATGACATGAATATAAATATCTCTTTGAAAACCTGACTTCAAGTCTGTTGAGTACAGACAATCCTGACTTAGTGTTGGTGAACTCATGAGTTTTTAACTTATTGGTGCCAAAGTAATATATATTCAGTAGAAACCATACATCAATTTTTGAATTTCAAACCTTCCCTGGGATAATAATATTTACTGCAAAATTCTTTCACAATGCAGGACAGCAGCAATGATTATCCTCTCCCAGTCAGTCATATAAACACAATGATAAACAATGGATATTCTATAATGTACTGTTTCTAAGCTCTGATGTTTGATAAATTAGGTGTATTAAATGCACTTTTGATTTATAATATCTTCAACTTCAGATGGATTTACCAGGACAGGACTCTATTGTAAGTCAAGGAGCATCTGTACACACCTGAAAGTGGGAATCCTGGATCATATCATCGTTATATCATGAATTTTTGAGGAACTGCCATATTGTTTTCCAAACTGGCTGTGCCATTTTACATTCCCACCACAGTGCACAAGGGTTCTAATTCTCCATACCAGGACAGGTTCTTTTCTGTTTTCTGATACTAGTTATGCTAATTGATGTGAGATTGTTATCTCATTGCAATCCCATTTGCTTTTTCTTAATATTTATAGGCATTAAACATTTTTTCATGTGCTTATTTGTCATATCTTCTCGGGAAATATATTTATTCAAGTCCTTTGCTCAATTTTTAATTGTGTGGTTATTTTTGTTGATGAATTTTAGGAGTTCTTAATACAGTTTACCTAAAATATTTAGCAAATATATAGTTTACATTTTTTCCCATTTTATGGATTGTTTTTTTACTTGGTTGATAGTGTCTTTTATGCACAGTTTAAATTTTTTTCCTGATATCAAATGCCATAAAGCATTTGCTCTGTGTTTTCTTCTAAGACTGCTATTATTTTAGGTCTTCCATTTACATTTTTGATCCATTTGACTAAATTTTTATATATGGTTTTAGTTCAGTATCTAACTTCATTATTTTTCATGGAGATATTTCATTTTCTCAGCACCATTTGTTGAAAGTGCAGTCTTTTCCTAATTGAATAGTCTTAATATCTTTGTCAAAAATCACTTTATAAAATATGTATGAGAACTTACTTACGGTTTGTCTTAGTCTGTTTGTGTTACCATAACAAAATACCTGAAATTGGATAATTTGTAAACGGGAAAATTTTATCTCTCACAGTTTGGAGTCTAGAAGCCCAATATTGAGTCACTGGTAAATCTGGTGTCTTTTAAGGGTACAGTCTTCCTCCTTCCATTATAGCACCTTGTTTCCACATTCTCACATGGTGGGAGGTGGAAGGGCAAGAGAGAAAACTTTCTATGAAGTGTCTTTTTTAAGGACACTAATGCAATCATGTAGACAAGAGAATTTGTGGCTTGATCATTTTCAAAAGGCCTTACTTCTTAATGTCACAATAATGTAGATTGTTTCAATATGATTTTTTTTTTGTGGGGTACCAGGAATTGAACTCAGGGGCACTCAATCACTGAGCCATATCTCCAGCCCTATTTGGTTTAGAGACAGGGTCTCACTGAGTTTCTTAACATCTTGCTTTTGCTGAGGCTGGCTTTGACCTTGCAATGTTCCTTCCTTAGCCTCCCTAGCCACTAGAATTACAGGAGTTTGCCACTGCACCCAGCACAGTATGAATTTTGTAGGGGATAGATATTCAAACCATACCAGCACTCTTTATTCTATTCTATTGGTCTATATATCTGTCATTATACTGGCACCATGTTGTTATTATTATAGTTTTGCAGTAAGTTTTAAAATGAGGAAGTACTGAGTCCTCCATCTTTATTCTTTTTCAAGATTTTTTTTTTAGCTATTTATGGTCCCTCAAAATTCCATATGAATTTTAGGATTGGATTGGTCTTACTATTTATACAAAACAAATTATCATTGGTATTTTGATAGTGGTAGCATTGAATTTGTAGATAACTTTGGGTGATATGGACACTTTAACAACGGTGTTTTCCAATTCATGAATGTGGGATATGTTTCCTTTCATGTGTATTTTCTTTAATTAATATTTGACTTTTTATATTGTCCAAGTCTTTCACTTCCTTTCTGAAGTATTTTATTCTTTTCAATGCTATTATAAATGAAATTATTTTATTTTTTTCAGTTTGTTAAACAGTAATGTATACAAGTGTAATTATTCTGTTGATTAAGTGTATCATTCTATTTTCCTGAATTTAATTATTATCAACAATGTGTTTTGGTGCATAGTTTTCAGCATAGAAAATCATGATTTTGTGAACATATCTAATTTTAATTCTTTTTCAATTTGGATGACTTTTATTTCTTTTCCTTGTTTAACATCTTTGGTTGAAATTTTTAAAACTTTGTTGAATGGAAGTGGTAAAAGAAGGCATTGTTGCTTTGTTTCTGATCTTAGAGGAAAAGCTTTCAGTCTTTTACCTTTTAACATGTTTTTTACTATGAATTTTTTATCCAGCTTCAGTTATGATTTGGCAAGTTGATGTAGTTTCTTTATTCTTAATTTGTTAGAGTTTTGATAATAAAATAATATTATTTTTTTCAAATATTTTTACTGCATCAAATGAGATAACTGTGTTTTCCTTTTCATTCTTATAATGTGATAGATTATATTGATTTTTAAGTATTAAATCATCTTTGCATTCCTGTAATAAATCCCATTTGATCATGATGCATAATATGTTTAATATGCTATTAAGTTCAGTTTTCTAGTATTTCATTGAGGATTATTACTTCAATAATGGTGTATACTTTTATTTTGTTATCAAAGTAATTCTGATCCTATACAATAAGTTTGGAATCATCCTATCTTCTTCAAATTTTTTGAAAAGTTTACAAGAGTTTGTATCAATTTTTCTTTACATGTTTGATGAAATTCAGATAGAAAAGTTATCAGATCCATGCTTTTCTTTGTCTGGAGATGTTTGATTATTGATTCCATCTCTAGCTATTAGAGTTGTATACACATTCCTATTTCCACATGATTTAATGTTGGTAAGTTTTGTGTTTCTATAAATTTGTCCAATGTATCTAGTTCATCCAATTTGTTAGTAGCCTATTAATTATAATCCCCACTTAAAATCTTGTTTGATTTTTGTGAAATCTGTAGTATTGTCCCCACTTTCAGCTATGATTTTGGTAATCGAGTCTTCTCTTTTTTACTTAGTGCATCTAGCTAAATACTAATCAGTTTTGTTGATATTTTCAAAGAATTAACTTTTGATTTCACTGCTTTTCTCTGTTTTTATTTTGTATTTCATTTTTCTCTGATCTAATCTTCATAATTTCCTTCTTTGAGCTACAATTAGCTTTAGTTCTTATTTTTCTAGTCCTTAAGTCATAAAGTCAGGCCACTGATTTGATATCTTTCTTGTTTATTATGCTAAGTTTTTATAGCTATGAAATTTTCTTTTAGCACTGCTTTCACTTTGTCCCCTTAGTTTTGGTACATAGTATTTTCTCTCTCATTCATCTCTAAGTACCTTCTGATTTCCCTGAAGATTTCTTCTTTGATCTATTTGTTCTTTTAGAGTGTATTGTTTCTGTGCCCATAACGCTCTTGCAAACATGGTGAATGTTCCTAAAACCCGTCATATGTTCTGTGAGAAGGGTGGCAAGCACCAACCCCAGCAAGTGACACAGGACAAGAAGGGCAAGTGTTCTCTGTATGCACAAGGAAAGCAGCATTTTGACAGGAAACAGAGTAGTCAGAGTGGGCAGACTAAAATAATTTAAAGGAGATTGTGCTGAGACTTGAGTGTGTTGAGCCCAAATGAAGAATTAAGAGAATCCTGGCTATTTAGAGATACAAGCATTTTGAACTTGGCAGGGATAAGAAGAGAAAGGGGTCAAGTGATTCAGTTCTAAGCTTCACTCTTTTTGTCATCATTTTATTATGAAGAAAATAAAATCTTGAGGTTATATTCACTTATTTTGTGGCAGTTGGTCTTTTGTGAAGGAATAAATTAGAGCAACAAGGAAAGAGTATATTGTTTTATTTCTGCAGATATTGTGAATTTTCCAGATTTATTTCTGTTGTTGATTTCTAAACTCACCCCATTATTGTCAGAGAAGATACTTTTCATTATATCTTTTTTTAAAAAACAAACAAACCCTGATGTGACATAATTTATGGTCTAGCATGGAAAATGCCCCACACACATTCAGAAAGACTATATATACTTACAGCAGATATCCAAAAGTGTTTTGAACATCTATTAGAAATATTTGGTCTATTGTGTTAAGTCCTTTATTTATGTACTTAGCTTCTGTATGATGGTTCTATCCATTATTGAAAAAGAATATGGGAGTTTCAACCTACTTATAAAACTCCCTCTTTTCAATTCTATTAGTTTTCATTTCATGTATTTTGATATTGTATCATTTGGGGCATAAATGTTTGTAATGCTTTACTTCTACTGTATTAAACATTTTTTGAAATATAATATTTTTCTTTGTCATTCTTTGCCTCTCCTACCTTTTGAAACTATATTTTGTCCAAGGTTAACATTGCCACCCCTGCTTCATTTTGGTTCCTATTTGCAAGGAATAACATTTCCCCTTCTGTGATTATTTTATAGGCAGAATATAGTCATACTATGTGGTTTTATACATTTTGCCAATTTCGGTGTTTTGGTTGAAAACCCTAGTTGTTCTGGTTTGGATGTGAGGTGTCCTCCAAAAGCTCATATGTGAGACAATGCAAAAAGGTTTAGAGGAGAAACGATTTGGTATGAGAACCTTAACTCCATCAGTGAATTAATCCATTGGTGGGATTAACTGAATGTTAACTGAGGGTGAGTAGAGTGTGTCAGGAGGAAGGGGGTCATTGGCAACATTCCTTCGGGGGATATATTTTGTATCTGACAAGTGGAGTCTTTCTGCTATCTGATCATCATGTGAGCTGCTTCCCTTCACCACATTCTTCCACCCAGATGTTATGCCTCACCTTGAGCCGTAGGGGAATTGAGCTAGCCATCTATGGACTGAGACCTCTGAAAACCTGAGCCCCTAAATCAACTTTTCCTCCTCTAAGATTTTCCTTATCAGGCATTTTGGTTAAAACAATGACAGAGCTGAATAAAACATTAGTCCGTTTACATTTAAAGTAATTACTGATAAAGAGGGATTAACTTCCAACTTTTTGCTATTTGTTTTCTATATACCTTTTTCTTGATTCTTGTTTTCTATGTTACTATTTTCTTTCCAGTTTATCTGATTTTTTTTCATAGTGAAATGTTAGAATAATTCCTTATTTTTTGTTCATATTCTATAGATTCTTTTATTATGATTACCTTGGGGATTACATTTAACATCCTAAAATTTAGCATTCTAATTCCAATTCATACCATCCTAATTTTAGTACCACATAAAACCTTCACTTCTTTATAACTCTGCCGTTACTTCTTTTTCTGTTATGGTTTAACAAAATTTCATCTTTCACATTGTAAACATAAACTAATAATTATTTTAATTGCCTAAACCTTTTAAATGATGTAGAAAACAAAACATTGAATCACAAATCAAAATTAGAATAATACCAGCTTTTATACTAATAATTGTTTTTTCAAATTGAATTAGTCTCTTAAACAATGTGAAAAACAAAAACCGAGGTAAGAAATCATTGTTTCAATAATGCCAGCTTTTATTTGCCCATGTATTTACTTTTATTGAGATCTTTATTTTTTCATATGGTTTCTAGTTACTATCTTGTGTCTTTTCATTCCCAATGATTTTGCTTTTTATTCAAAAGGACCATGTGTTCTTATTTATTCGTATGCTTGTGTTTTTGTTGAAAACTGGACATTTAGCTCTAATAATGCAGTAACTCTGGAAATCCAATTCTCCTCCTTCCCCAGGGTTTGCTTTTTGTTATTGCTTTTATTTATCATTTTAATTGTTGTAGCCTGTCTCCATGTCAAGGACAAGCCTGAAGTGTAAATTAAGGTCGTCCCAGCTCTTTTCTGAGACTTTACCTTCCCCTGGGCATGCATAGTCACTTTCTAATCTTCCTCATATATACAGTGGTTGGGGCATATTCAAGTCATTAGTGTCTGGCTCCAAAAAGGCAAAATGGAAAAATAAAAGGTAGAGAAGGGTAGTAGCCCTTTAAATTCCCGGGAATTCACTTCAGCCTGGGGGGAGCCCACAACAATGAGGGATACCAATTATAGCAACTAAATTGATCTGCACCTCCATAATCAGAAGCAACAGTTTCAGAACATGAACTCTCTATATTTTGAGGAGAGGGCCGTTTTGACTTACTTTCACTTTCCCAAACCACAAGCAATTTGGTTCAGAAGCATGTCCACCCGTGTCTACCAATGGGTAGCTATCTGCTAAGAGTTCAAATATACTAAAAATAATCTGAATTTATTGTCTAAATTTTTTCTGTGAAAAGTTGTAATTTTTCAGTTGATGCCAGAGTTCCCAAATAGTTACATCAGGCAGATTCTGTCAGAGTATCTGCATCTAATTAGAGAGACAGATTCTTGGTACTTCAACTCCATCATCTTCCCAGGGTCATTTTTCGGTTTCTATAATTTTATTTTATTTTTTTTTGAGGGGAAGGTTGTCTTTGTTTTGTGGGGATTTTTGTTTGTTTTATTTTTTGAAATAAGACAACAAAACAACAGTGATGCTCAAGGTCCAACCTTATAATTTCTGATTAATTTTGTTTCCCCATCATTATTTGTTTCCCATATGATTATTGAGAACTATTCCTGCTGTGACTAAAATGTTCAATTAGTAAGAAGAACAAGATAGAAATATGTACCAGACCAAGTAGAGCTTTTGGGTATGACTCTGTGGATTCTTCATTCCAGAGGTGATTAGTTAAGAAAAAAAAATTCAATCTAGTCATGCATTCAAAATTCACTCACATATTTAGTAACACATATTTAACTGTAATATAACCTATAGAAAAATATTCTTTAAATATTCCCTAATGTAGAAAGATTTGTGAGGGTCATTAACTGAGTAATTTTGGGAGGTTCTTGCTTGAACTATGTAGTTCAGCTTCAATATTCTGCCTTAAAATGCCTTGAGTTATTGTAAATTAGAACCACTAACCCTGATTTTCTGTCATCACATCATTTGCAGGATGCTTATGGTACATTGCTTACAAACATGATCCATTTCTCCACCCTTGACAGTATCTACTCACTGTGGAACTGAAATCTGTTCAGTCAGAGAATGAAGCAAGCTTCTTCACTACCACTACCTTAAATATTTCTTGAAAATTGAGCCAGTCCGATGATTTACAAATGGGTGAGCTAGTTTCCAGACTAAGATTCTACGAGCTTAAGTTCTTTTGATAACTTTCTGGAAATCTCTCTCCTCTGTGAGAGGATCTGTGCACAGGGGCAGTGAAGACCCCCAAAAAACCAACATAAAATCAACATGGGGCGAATTTCCAAACTCCCTGAATTTTGAATGTACTCTTCAACTTGATAAAACAAATTAGAGAAGAAGGTCCAAAAAGTCAATAGAAAAATGAGCCAACGATATGAATATATAATTCATGAATTCCTTAAAGCCTATGAAAAGTTGTTTAACCTCACTTATAATTAGAAAAATGCAAATTAAAGCTATACTCAGATACCATTCTCATTTATACTGATGAAAATTTAAAAGTACAACACATTCTCTTTGTCAGACTGTACAGGCAGGTGATCATATTTATGGCTAGGATGAATGCCAATATATAAATCATTCTAGAGGAAAATTGAAAATAACTAACAAAATTATTGAAGCAGTCAAGGTTGGTAAAGGAATACTGTTTGTAAAAATTGATTCTTAAGATATAAGCCCAAAATATAAAATGTATTTGCTAGTATGATTTACTACAGCAAGGTCCGTAGTTTTAAAAATAATAAAAGCAAGCAAAATGTTCAAATAAACAATAATAATTTTATCGAACTATGGTATGCCATTGTAATAGAACATTACTAAACTGAAAAAATAAGGAAGGTCTTATGATTAGATAGGGAATGATTTCTAGTATTTGTTGTTAAGTGAAGAAAGTAAAGTAGAAAATATTATCCATAATATGCAAGCTTTGCTTTTCATAAAAATTAAATAGAGACTGAGCATAATCACATATTAAACTTATATTAAAACCTCTGTTAGTGAAACACATAGAACTGGTATGTAACTAGACAGTCAAATAGTGGAATAGAATAGAAGGTCAAGAAATACATCAACTACATGTGGAAATGTGTAAGTGATGAAACTGTTATTTCCAAGATAGAAAATTTAATAACGTATGCTGAGATACAGATACACTCATTTGTACAATAAGAAACAGGCAAGATATGTAAAAATTATTGAGAGTGATTTTTTTCCAGGAAATGCTAGGAAGAGAGTAAAAGAGATGGAGTAATGGGAATGAAGTAAAAGTGATGGGAGAAATGACACATTTTTGAGTATACATTATTATAATAAAGTTCTGACTTTAGAAACATGCCAGTGTTTCATATTGTTAAAAAACAAAAATCTGAAAAGATCTGAAAATGAGGAAGAAAAAAATCAAATATGAATGTAAAACAAAATAAATTAATCTAAATGTTTTTCTAGTGAATAAGAGCCACACTGTGTGTCACATCCTGTGGGTTTGGTGCTCGGGAAAAAATCGCCTAAGATTCAGTGGATCTGTATGATTGATTGCATAAATTAAGACAAAATTGAAGACTATCATCAGTAATTGTTGTGCTGTAGTTAGTAGGGGGTTATCACAATAATATAAGTTAACATTTCTGAAATAACATATGATTTCTAGGATTGAGCAACCACATAAATATATTATGGGTAGTAAGAATGGGTATTTCTCTTAGAAAATGGAGTAACATGAAAGGACAGGGTGAAAAATGTACCCTATGCCATTGGAGGTGTATGTATAAATTCATGCTTTAAAACCAGTGAACAAATTCAAAAATAAATATTGAAGTATACTTTAAACTTTTATTCAAGTTTGGGTGGTACCAGTGATGACTCTATAGTCTAGTTACACACTGGTGGGACTTGCCATAATGCTGTCTTAGAATCTCATCATGCAGGAAAATGAACTCATTTCATAAACGATGAGTAATTACTTATTCTTGATTAAAAACAAACTGGATTCAGAGTGTCACATGAAGCCAGGGTTTCTCAGATGCATTCTCTACTACTTTGTCTACCCCAAGTGTGATACATGGATTTGGAGCATCATTTTCACCTTGAGTGAGTTAGTGACACAGAATCATGGGCTCTATCCAAGGTCTCCTAAATCACAATCTACATCCTAATAAGATGCCAGGAAGTCCCTGTACATGTTAAAGATCACAGGGCATTGCTCTAGAAGCAATGCAGATCCAAATCTATAGAAATATCCCTTTGTAGATATTATTGATCTTCTTTTTCCTATTAAAGAAAAATAATCATGTGGAAGTCTATCAATCAATCAATCTATCTATCAAGAAAAATATCATGTATATTTAATGGTAGGTAGCCATCTTAGAAGCATCCTGAAACAATCAAATTAATAAGTTAACAGCATTTAACAATAACCATATTGTTTTTTAAAAAAATATTAACACAACTAAAACCTTACTTTGCTTCTTAACTATCAGCAAACACAAAAGGTCATTATCTTCTATTCTCTCATCTATGTAAAGAGCTAAGTTGGAAACTATGACAAAATGTTTATAACATATATCCTAAGTCTTTTTTTAATAACGTGACTTCATTTATATTCATATAATCATTTTGTTTTATTTTTTTCTAAGAAGAAGCACATATACTTGGGAAAACTATACAAATAAGTTAAAGATTTTGACAGAAAACAGTGTGCTCCTGAAGTCTATTGATATCTGTGGTAAAGGTTAGATTGGGGTGTAGCTTTTGATTCCTAAACTAGAACAGCATTCTTCTCATTATTCCTCTGAAGACATGGCCTCATATTGACCAACTGGTGCTGAGCTGAGCCTGAGCAGGCTTAAATTAGTTATTTTATATAATAACCTAAGTTGAATGCCCTGCTTCCAACTGTTTTCCTTGTCATTATCTCCTTAGAGCAATAAACCAATTAGTGGAGCCCATAATGAGGGCTAGAGCTTACTCTTCTTAATATGAATTAGTGACACAAAGCTCTTCACTTTCCTTGAGTCAGCATTTCAGATGATTATTAACGAAATGAATTTCCCTGCAAGAAAATTGTTATTATAAAAGTGTTGCTGCTTTTGATTTCACACATATATTTTTGATGATTTGTTAAGGTTTGGATCTGGGATGCAATTTTTAAAGAAATAGAATATATTTGCTTCCTAATCTCATCTTTTATTATTATCATTAAAATAATTAACTGTCATTGAGCAGTTTTGTTACTTCCATTTTAAATATCTTCATTTCTACTTCAAATACATGTGCTAGACATTTTATGTCTAGAAACGTCATCTTATTTTATTGTTTAGAGTATCCAGTCAAATGCTTCTTAACCCATTATGTGTAAAAGAAAAAAAAATGAATAGATATGTTCAGTTTTGTCATTTGACACTCAGATTTATACAGGCATATCAATCTGTGAGAGAGGTTATCAACTTCTACCAGTTGCTGTTTGTGGTTAACCTATGCAAATTTTTATTTGCACTTAGAAAGTAGAAAATAAAACTCAAAAGGGAAGTAGAAACATAATACTTAAAAAATTTAAAAATATATGCTAGTACTTAAGGAATAGGAAGTTAACATAAGTATAGTTTTGGAAGTTTTGGGTTTTTTTACACCATACTTTAAATGATAAATTTTTCAAGGTAGTAGGAATTGGGCTGAGGTTCCTAATGAATTAAAAATTTTGTTAGGACATGATTATGCATCAAATTTCAGTAATTTCAAAAATACTCAGTGTTTTGTTGGTTCAGGTATGTGTTTCCTGGGTTCACTTAAGGTAGGAAAAAGTATTATAAGACAAATACAGGCATCCTGGTATATAAAGCACTCCTTACACTCAAGCTTTTGGGCACTTCAGTGTCACCAATTACCATGTGTTTAGCCTGTCTCCTAGGACTTCTTCCCAAAGAGAATATGGGGTCATGAAACATAGATATAGATGTAGATGCAGAAATGAGAAGAGCAAAGCCAATAAACAATCTTAATTTCAGATTAAAAATAAGTTTTATTTGCTTGGAACACAAGGGGCAAATAACCTAGAAGACAAAGAGGGGTCTTCTGATTCAATGAATTCTGCATTTAAGTCTTCACAGAAAAATTTGTATGATATGAACTTTCTAATAGTTTTTCTTCTTTTCAGATCCTTATAACCATTGTCAATATAATGTAGATAGATATTACCAGATTTAATTGTCATAATTTTAGCTCCCAGTTTTGAACAATTTTAACCCATGAGCCCAGTTAACCTTAAGCCTTCAAGTGACTCCCTGTCTCTGGGCTAGAACAAACATGAATCCTTTATCACTATGTCATAAAAAGCTAGAACTATGGGTATCCTGGAGAGGGATTACAGTTTCAGGGGCAATGGGTAATAATTTGGGAGAAAAGCTGGGGAACAATTGTTATTTATTAACCAGGAAGTAATTTTTAAAATATCTAAGTTAGTGCCTAAGAGGTTAATGCCACCTCTGTTTGTTGTGATTATAAAGGGAAAGCTTATAAAATAATTTTTGAGAAGGACTGTAATTACTTACTAAGAAAAATGTTTAATACAACCCAAAACAGGAGGAAAATGAGGAAATCTCATGTTTAATTAGTAATTCCAGAATAAATCATTAAAGACAAATCCCCAAGAAATATAGTTTCTTTAACTTACCAGTAAGTGAGAACAAACCAATATTAATATTTAAACATAAAAACTGTCAAGAACTGTAAAGTTTTGAGATTGTTTACCCCACTTAAAATTAAATATAGATAACCAGTCACAGTTTGAGGAAGATATGAAGTCCTAGGTTAAAAAAAAGAAGGAAAAGTAAACATGACCCCTTCAGATACAGCAAGAAATATGATCATTGGTGTGTTTGTGTAAATTCCACTTGTCCTCAAGTCACTTGTAGCTGTATTGATGGGACCAAAATGAAGTCTGTGTGCATAGCAGTCTATATGACAAAAAACTGAAACCCTGAGTTTAGGTCAAATAAATCTTTTAAAATGAGCAGTAGGCTTAAATGCACTTTCTTTAGGAAAAACACTATTTCTAGTTTCAAAAAATGTTCACTGAACAAACATTCTTGAAATGATAATCAGGAATAACTAGCAATCAAGATCCCTATTTTCAAGATGTACAGAAACAGACATAGAAAGAAAATGACAAACACACTAATATCATGCATTTAACATTACACTGCCATGAAAAAAAAAATGTTTCACTACCCTTGATGACCACTCAGGTATCACCTACTTAGCCCTTCTTCCTCCCACTTTCAAGTTAGCAGACACTGCTGTTTTAACATCTATATGGTTTTGCCTTTTGCAGATGTACGTACGGTATATAGACTTTATACTGGCTTCTTTGACTTCAGAGTGTGCGCTGAAATTTTACCCATGTCTTCTATGGCCATTTCTCTTTATTACTGGTAAACTGCCAAGCTGTCTTCTTCTTCTTCTTTTTTTTTCCACCAGCAATGACTGAGTTTCTTACAAGCAAATGGTTGTCAGTTTGGGAGAATTTTAACATTTCTAATAAGACATTTAACCTGGAATTACTTATTATTCTTTTAATGTTTATGAGATCAATAGTGATGAATCATCTTTCTTTTATGGAAACAGTGATTTGTCTTCAATATTTTTCTGAGGCTGGCTTCTGGCTTACCAATTCTACCAATAGGTAAACTGTCAGATCTTGCTTTTGTTTTCTCTATTTTTTTCCTATTTTAAATCTTGTTAGTCTCTGTTTTATTATTTATTTATGTCCTGCTTGTTTTAGATTTAACTTATTCTACTTTTTGAGATTCTTAATGAGAAATTTTAGGTTGCTGATTTTCTTCCCTTCCGATGTACTCATACAGCAAAATAAATTCTCATCAAAAAGAGATTAGATATACCACTTCTGCTACATCCAAATGTTCTGACATCTTGAACTTGCATTTTAATTTAGGCTGAAATATTCCAAAATTAATTTTAAAACATGTTCCTTGATTCATGTGCTTCTTACAAGTGTGTTATTTAATCTCCAAATACTTGGAGACTATTTTGCTATGTTTCTGTTATTGATTTTTAATTCAAATTAATTTTGATCTGAGAACACAATTTGTATAATTTGTGTTATTTGTTTTCTATGAGCCAGAATATGGTGTACTTTGGTGAATGTTTGCTGTGAGTTAAGTAGTATGTTCTTCTGTTGTTGAATGACATATTCTGCAAGTCTCATTTCCTCTGCTTACGTACACGTGAGTTTTGGTTCAGACCATTTTATTTGCTCCTGAAAAAATTAACATCTTTGTGAAGACAGTCTGGTAGTCATGAATTCTCTAATTTTTTTATTGGCATAACATATCTTTATTTTCCCTTAATTTTGTAGAATGATTTTGCTAGATATAGAATTTTAGGTGGCTGGGTACATTTTTTAATATTTATTTTGTGTTGTAGTTAGACACAATACCTTTATTTTATTTACTCATTTTATGTGGTACTGAGGATCGAACCCAGCGCCTTGCACATGCTAGGTGAGTGTTCTACCGCTGAGCCACAACTGAAACCCAATTTTTTTTCTTTTAACAGCTTAAATATTTCCGTCCATTATGTTGCTTGCATGGTTAATGGACAGAAGTTCTCTGTAATTCTTATCCTTTTTCCTTTATAGATTTGGTGTTTTTCTTTCCCCCTAGCATTTTTAAAAGATTTTATGTTTGTCTTTGATTTTCTACAGTTTGAATATGATATTCTAGTAGAATAACTTTGATATTCTCTGAGTTTTCTGACTTTGTGCTTGTTGTGTCTTCCATTAATATTCTTTAAGATTTCAGCTATCAACCTCAAATGTTTCTTCTATTTCACTTATATTTATTTTTCTGATTACACATATGTTGCTCCATTAGAACTTGTTCTGAATTTCTTGGATATTCTTTTCAATTTTATTCATTCTTTCTTCTATTACATTTCAGTTTCTAAGTCTCTGACATATATGCACAACCTCTGATTTTTCTGTTTTTGTTTTAAACATTTTCTTTTGATCTGTTTTTGAATTTCCTCTCTGTTTTCATTTCTTTTATGTTATTTTCAGTTCTCTATCATTTCTGTTGAAAAATTTTACAATATGAACCACTCACTTTAAACCTTCTCTTTGAGAGTTCCATACTCTATGTCATTGTAAGTTTCTTTATTGTGTTTAGATTTCTCCTTCTATTTTTGGTTGACATGAAATTTTCAATGAAATAGGGACATTTTGTACTATTAGGAACTGACTTATGCAGACATTAAGTGTGAGGGCTCACCAATCAGATTAGGAGTTGTGCTGTGTTTAATGTTTACTGTAGCTGTAGGTGACAAAGATTTTACCTCTACTATATTTTTTGTCTCTGTATTTGCCTTCTCTAAAATGCCCCTCCAGAGTTTGCATTTTGTAGTTCTTACAGCTATAATCTGCTGTTGTACTACGGCCCTGCTTACATGGTGACCATAGAGGGAAGTGTTTTATCACTTTTTGACTAAATTTCAGTCATTTAATCATCTTGAATTTCTGAGCTATGATCTACACAAGTATTTCTCCATTCTTTAGACTTTTTATTCCGCCCCTCTCAGATTAGGCATAAAGCAAGAAAGAGATGAAAACCAAAGAATTATGTACCTCATGGTGAAATTACTCTATGGTAAAGGCATTTCTTTTCTTTCTTTGTGGGTGGTGTGGGGTTCTAATCAGTTATACATGATAGAAGAGTGCATTTCAATTCATTATATGCAAATGGAGCACAACTTTTCATTTCTCTCGTTGTACACGATGTAGAGTCACACCACATGTACAGTCATACATTCATGTTCTTAGGGTAATGATGTTCATCTCATTCTAGGTATAGACCATTATAAGGGAGCTCTGTTTACCATCCTAGTAAGTGTGACATAATAGATCATTGAAGTATGAATTTACATTACTGTACATCAGTCTTTGAGTAGATCATAATTTTTGTATAATATCATTTTTATCCCTCAAGAAATTCCTTTTTCAAATAAATGCCTTTAACATTTCTTCTTGTACAAACTTACTGGCAATAGAATTTGTCAGATTTATTCACAGAAAATTTTTTAAGTTATCATCTTTTAAAATAGATAATTTTTTAGTTGTAGAATTCTAGGTTACCAGATTTTTTTTAGCTTTTAATTCTGTTCCATTGTTATCTAGTTTGCATATTTTCTAAAAAAATAATCACTGAATTTCTGATCTTAGTTCTAATGCATGGACCTTTTTATTTTTCTGGATATTTTAAACATTTCTTTTTTCACTATATACATCAAGAAAGTTATTTGAAATCCTTAGGCCTGAGAGTTCATAGTTTTTTCAAAACTGGGAAATTTTTCTATCATAATTCTCTAGATTTTTTTTCTGTTTTGTCCTTAATCTCTTCCTGAAAGTACAATTAAGTCCACGTTTGACCACTACTGTTAATTTTGTATCATTTCTCTCTGTGCTACATTTAAAAATTCTTTTGTGACATCTTCAAATCCATTAATCTTTTGTAGTACTTTATGAAGTGATGATTATGGAAAGTAAAATTTTTATTGCAAATATTATTATTTTTTTAATCTGCAGAATTCGATTTGGTTCTCTTTTATATCTTGTATTTTTCAATTCATTTTATAAAGTTCTGGAACATATTTGTAATAACTATTTCAAAGTTTCAGTCTGGTAATAATATTATCTCTGCTAGTTTATGTCTGTTTCTCACAATTTCTCATTCTAGATATGGATCACATTTTAAAAAAAATATCATGTTTAGTAAATTTCTATTTGATGCTAAACATTGTGAATTTTATAATGTTGAGTATCATATTGTTATTCTTCTGTGAAGAATAAAGATAGTTAAACTCTTTGCATAACAATTTTTCCTCAGGTTAGTTTAAGCTTTTATAAGGCGAGTATAGGTAGCTTTTTATTATGGATCTAATTTCATTCTATTACTCAAGTCTGGGCTTTCAGAGTCTCTACTGAAAGCCTGATATGTACAACTATTTCCCAGCATTTGTGGGATATTGGTTCCATTACTTTCCACAAACACAGAAATCCTTGGATGCCCAAGTTCCTATGTAAGATGTGATAGTATTTGTGTGTATATATATATATATATATATATATATATGATGTGATAGTATTTGTATATATATATATATATATATATATATATATATATATATATATATTCTCCTGTATAAGTTAAATTATCTGTAGATTACTTATAATACCTAATACAAGCTAAATGTTATAAAATATTATTATACCATATTTTTAGGGAATAATGACAAGAAAAAATGTCTGCTCATATTTTAAAAGAAAAATTTTGCTCTGTGATGTTGAATCCAGAGAAGAATCCAGAGATGTGAAAAGGCCCCTGTGGGCCTGATAGAGAGAAGTTGAATTATTCCCAGATTTCTCTGACTCTGGAAGTGTTATTCTAATAGAGCTCCTTTGAATATTCTTTCCTATAATTATTTTGGCTAGCCTCATGGGGTTTTGCCCTACACATGACAAATTGATATACAAATAAAATGTGATGATGTTTTCTGTGTTATGCTCCCTACCTTCTGGCACTCTACCCTCTAAAGTCTAGAAACTTCTTCCTTCTCAAAACTGAGATTTCTTCCTTAACTAAGATATCAAGCTCTGTTCCATTTTCCTTGCCTCCAGTCAGAAATTGACCACTGGCATAAGATGTACCTCATCTTTACCTTCATAATGAGACAAGGGAAAATGCAGGGCAGTAATCTTCATGAGTAGAAGCAGAATTGTTTACCAAAATTTGCAAATAATTTTTCTTTTTGACTTCTACACAAATAGATATTTTGTTTTCTGGATTTTTCAGAGGCTAAGAGCGTAGAGTTAAGATAATTTCTTTATAAGCCAGAGAAAAATAATTTAAGTCATATTATTCATGTAAAAAAATTTTGTTTCCCAAGTTTTGAAATTATTGTAGTTTCATCTCAGTATTGATACACAAAATAGTATGATTATTTTAGAGATTTTAAAGCCTTTCATGGATTATATCATTTATAATACTTTGCAGATGAAAATTCATGATGACAAGATTAAAGCAAATTATTTCTGTTGTAATTTCTGTGCAAACTAATCAACAATTGGATCTCAAAAACTCTCAAAAAAATCTTGTTTAATTTATTCATCAAATCCATCCAACAAATATTGGGTACACATTAGGCAAACTTTTTCATTTTAAATGTCAAGTATCATTTTTTGAATCAATTTTGTTTTCTATGCACTTCTTTTTGCTTTTACCAGATGTTCCCAAAATTGACTTGATTTGTTGCTTTTGCCTACTGTACAAATCTAACTGTTGTGTGACTATTCAAAGTAAGAAAAACTGTTAAATGGGCCATAGTACCCAACTTTACTCCTCCATTATTTTCATGAAATCAAAGGTGAATGCTTTTTTTTTCTTTACTGTTAAGGGCCTCTATAGGGAATATATTTTCAATGAAGACATAAATAATTATTATGAACTAATTGAAAAAGTCTTCCTTAGTTATGTAGCAAAGAAATCATATTTTTTTCCATGGAATCTCTGTTATGGAAGCCAGAAAGTAAAAATGTTTATTATTATTATTTTTAATGACTCTCTTATATCTAGATTGGACAATGAATGTAAATGAAAGTTACAGTGGCTTTTCTGAGAAAACTTTTATTAAAGTAAAGTATAGCTTTGGCCTGTGGAATTTTTGTTTCACTTATCTTTTATTTACTTGTTTTCTGGATATAGGCATCTTGCTGGGTATGTGACAAACATCTTATAACCATGTGATGACAAGCTTTAAGACAATGTCTGCATGCCCTAAACAAATAACACAGCCAAGATCCTTGACCCTGGGGATTTGAGCAGTTGAGATATTATTCTTATTGGAACTTTCTAATGTGGGATAAATGAATAATTATTTTACTATTACTTTCTATTTTATTTGGCTTTCAATAAAATGAATTTTATTAAAATATATTCTTTATTTAACAGTTTCCTATTTGCTTCTATGATAAAACAGAAGAGAAGACTGCTGGGATGTTTACTCTGAAAATAAGAATTTGCCCACACATCCACTGCCAGGAAAGAAGAAGTTGATTAAGTCCCTTATGTATAAGATATTCAGAACAGAGGAAATATTTAAAACAGATTTGCTACTATGTTGCTCTTTTACTTTTTATCATTTTTTACTTTTTATCATGTTTACTTTTAAAATTTAGGTTAACACAAGTAGGGGAAGAAAATTTTCCTGTTTTGTTCATCATAAAGAACCATAGAAGGAGTAGGTGCACCACATTTGTTATTTCACCAAAAATGTATTTTAGAGTCTGCTCATACCATATTAGATTTGCACCCTGGCTCTGATGTTTACTAGCTATGCAATCTAGGCAAATGAGCTAACTTCACAAAGTCTTTATTTATTTTTCTTTAAAATGTGAATAAAATACATCTAGATCACATAGTTGTGAAAATTAAATGAAGCAATATGTGTTTATGTTCAGCATCTGAAATATATTACATCTTAATTCATTATTGCTATTGTTAGTTGTAGTGTTAATTATTACTCATCGACTAAAGTTTCTGGTATACTCTGTTAGTTAAAATTACTTTCATAATCTGTATTTTTCATCCTAGCCAGCTTACACAAAATTACATTGACTCACAAAATTCTATCATTGCACATATGTAGTCATATGTAGATTTGCTCTGCAAAATCTCAACATCCAATCAATCACCTCACTGTAAATGTCATGGTAAAAACAATACCCAAATCAATGACTATCAAAATAAGTAGAGGATTTAGACTACAGAGATTATATGTACTAATTTTACTCTGTATATAAGATTCTTTAATGGTATTAATAATTTAGTATTCATTAACTGAAATTCAGAACTTAGAAGCAGGCAGGCCATGTGAGTACTTTAATAGGATACTCTATTTTTATCCCACTTTTTAAAATTCAAATGTAAATATATCAACATTAGAAAGAGGTTTGATTCTTGCACACCTAAAAATTTCAAGTTGATACATGTTGTATTAGTTTGCTAGGGCTGCCATAACAGAATACCACACATTGAATTTCTTAAACAATAGAAATTTATTTTCTCATAATTCTGGAAGCAAGAAGTCTGTGATCAATATGTCAACAGGGCTGGTTTCTCCTAAAGCCTCTCTTCTCAGGTTCTAGATGGCCATTGTGTTAATCAGCTTTTTGTCACTGTGGCCACTATACTGGTAAGATCAACTCAGAGGGGGAAACCATTTATTTTGACTATTTGTTTCAGAGGTTTTCAGTCCACAGTTGGCCAACTCCTCTGTTTTGGGCCTAAGGTAAGACAGAACATCATGGTAGGTATATCAGAGGAAAACTGCTTAGCTTATGGCATCTAAGAAGCAGAGAAGAATAAGGGACAGAATATGATCTCCAAAGATATTTCTTCAGAGACCTATTTCCCTCAGTCATTCCCTACCTGCCTAAAGTTACCACACAAACTATTAATCCCTCCAATGGATTCATCAACTGATTAGGTTACAACCCTCATAATCAAATTATTTCACCTTTGTACATTCCTGTATTAACTACCATGAGCTTTTGGAGAACACTTTATAAGCAAACCATAATAATCATCTTCTTCTTGTGTCATCTGATGCTCTTCTCTCTGCACATGTCTGTGTCTTATTGAATTCCAGGGAAAGATCTTTACCTTGAGACACTGTCATGGAGATGACCAGCTACCAACTTTCTCAAGGATATATATCATAGAAAATTTCCTTTAACAAAATTTACAAAATTAATACAGACATAATCTGTTTGTGGTACTCTGTTCACTGAAGCAGTAGTAACTTGAATAATCTAGTCAGTGTCAGGAATAAAAACCTAGGAAAACAGTAAATTGTTAATATTTGTGTATGAATACTGAGTTACAAAGAAAAACCTAAAGGCCAAATTTGTTCCTCAAATTATTGGCCAAACAATGTCTCTCTCCTTTCTATTCTATTTCTGGAGATAATGGTAAGGCATTGGCAATGGTCAGTCTTCATACATTATCATTTTGGGGTTTGAGAACATACAGAGGGATTGAGACATGCTGAATAAATATCACTATATTTTCTTGCAGAAGGAAAGAACTGTGAAGATTTGGGTGTTCTCATTACTTATTGTGTTCCAAATAATTTCTTCCTGAATACTTCTGCATTACTCAACCCACTGAGGAGGTTTTTGCAAGCATAAGTAGAATGGATTTAACATGGGGAGAGAATAGAGGTAAGGAAGCAATTAGTAAGTTATTTCAAAATGTATTGGGGTGAAAGTCTCCATTATCATTTATCAGTGTTTCTTTAGTTGGCATCTGGAGACAAGCCTCTAATCAAGCATTATTGTAAATGATAGACACTTGAATTTCTATAATCATAATCTTCTGTAAAGGCTTGGAAACTGTTCATTCCATTCCCACTAAATCCCTTTTATCCACTTGATCAAGTGTCCTGTCAATGCTTGCTCTGTTTCCTTAGGTCATCTGGGAAGAATATTGACTACTCTCTCTGTTGCTGGTCTATGCTTACCCCTGGTTAAGATCCTCTATACAGCTGATTACTGTGGCTCTCATATTTTTGACTTTAGTAGATGACCTCCTTGACCTCCTCACTAAGTTAACTCTCATCTTCCCATTGTGTAGTTCCACGGGACCTTGCATTTCACTCAGTTATTCTTTGATTTAATCATTCAACAAATGAATGAGGAGTGGTTATTCTATGCTAGGTGTGACAGTTTTAACAAAAGAAGTAAATTCCAGGCCTCATGGAGCTTATAACCTGCAATTATATGATATTTAATGCCTTCAAATCTTCCCTAAAATAAAATCTCTTTGAAAGGAAGAATCATAAGCAAATTAGCCACTGTATCTTCACCTTTCAGAGTACCTGGAATACTAAAGAGGCACAATAAATGTTTTTTGAATTATTAAATAAACAAATAAAAGTCACATTTACAGAAATGTGACTGTCTTATCTACTCATGGCCAGTCAAGCTCATGATTAACAGTAAAAGAAATCTGTAAAAAGTAATAGAAAGGAACTCTTAGACTAAAACATAGAAGTACATAAATACTAATAAGACTATGAAACTAAATAAATAATTTATTTTATAAAAAACTTAGTTTAATACCTTTTTTCAATAGGCAAGAAGGCAACGTCTAAACATTTCCTAATACCCAGTTTTGTATAAGTCATACAATAAAAAAAAACAAAACACATGCTTATTGTACTGCTACCAAGAGTCTCATCCAAGAATTCTAGTAGCAAATTACACATCATAAAATGATGCATATGTCATTTTTCACCTTGGACAATGCAGGCACACATATGCACACTTTCTGAAATGCTTTCAATGAAATGTAAGGATATTGAATTAAAACATTTTATTCTTAATAAAGTCTCTAAAAATTCTTTACTAATTTTGACTCCATTAATGAGAGCAGGGAATTCCCAATGAGGAAAAAAAAAGTTCTATGCCTTCATAAAGATAGTATTTGCTTTCAATCATTTTATTCTTTTTTTTCCAAGTTTATTGTAGTCAAAATTACAATTATTAGAAAATAGATAAATAGGGGAGTGGACTCTGCCCATTCATCACTCCAACTGTTCATAAAATGATTTAATCTCAAAAAGTACCATTAAACTATTTAGATGACATACAAATCTTTTATTTTTACAGTATCAAAAATAATCACTCTAAACATTTTATAAATAAAAGGAAATCACTGGTATGTATATATTATGTAATAAGCCTGGTATCATGAGTAGTAAAAAGACTGGTACTTAATTAAGGGTGCCAATGATAGCACTGAAGCCACTTTTCCTCTTCATATTCTCAGAGTTGGCTTCGCTGTCAGGCTCTGCATACATGGAAACATCCCAACTCGAGTGATATTTTCATACCAGCAATCTAAAAATAATGATCAGGAAGATTAACATGTTTGGGGTACCAATTTTTTTAACATGATTCCATATTTCTGTTACATTAAAGTATTTTCAACTTGACCTCAATAAAAATGTATCCTTTTTACTGAAAACATCAAACAGTATATAAAACCAAATTCCAATTAACATTCGTCTCATAGAAATGTATACAAAGTGAGGTTTCTCAGCCAGTTCTTTTCCCTTTGAGAGTATTTGTAATATGTGGAGATGTTTTGTTTCACATAAAACCGCCTGATATTAATGGCGTTAGATGTTTAGGATCAGGGCATTTCACCATCCTAAACTTCCTTCTTATTCTCTCATAATGATGAGTTGTTCTCAAAAGCCTGAGAGCTGTAATCCCAGCAACTCAGGAGGCTGAGGCAGGAGGATCCATAAGTTCAAAGTTACCCCAAGCAACTTAGTGGGGTGCTAAGGAAATTAGTGAGAACCTTTCTTAAAATTAAAAAAGATGGGGTGGGAAGGCAAGGGCTGGGGTTGTGGTTCAGTGGTCAAGCGCCCCTGAGTTTAAATCCTAATATCAAAAGGAAAAACAAACAAAAAAGCTGAGAACATTCCCTCACATTGATACACACAGCATCCAAAATATACATACAGTGATACAGTAGCAGATACTCCAGAGCAACAGTCTTGTCCAGTGAAGTGAATGACAGCCAGCCAAGTTTTCTGAAACTGGACTGACATCCCATAACCTATTCAGCAATAAAACTAATGAATTGTGAATTTAAAGTGAAGTTTTCAGGAGGGCATAGTAGTAAAGACTATGATTATTATTATTATTTTTTTTTCTTGGAGCTTGAGAGTGAACCCAGGCAGGGACTTCATGTGTATTTTAGCACTTGTTTAAACATACTCTCCTCCCTGCCCTGCCCCCATTTTTTGGAGACAGGATATTGATATGTTGCCCAGTGTTGGACCTGATCTCTCCCGGGCCTCAAGCTATCCCCCTGCCTCTCTTTCTCCTGAATAGCTGTGAATCCAGGTGTGTGCCACCATGCTCAGCTTTCTATGAAGTTTTGACAGGTGGACTTTGATATTTAAAAATAATCTCTCCAGGAAGCATCTTGTGACTCTATGCATTGTGTATTTCAAAAAGGAAACTTTGGTAAGGAAAAGGTCAAATGAGTCTATATGAGCTACATACAGAATAGAGAGGGATTAAAAATGGATTTCAAAAAGGCAAGCATATAGTGCCTATTGTGTATTAAACCAAAATTCCAAACATATGTATAAAGAATTGTCATCCTTGAGTGCAGATTCACCTGTCACCAACAAATTTTGCCCTTCTCATTAAGTCCAAACTTCCAGTTATTAATTTATGCAACATAGATATTAAGAATTATTGTGAAGTTGAGATAAGATATACTTCTTATAAAAATGAATCAGAAACTGTATCTGTCTTTCAAAGCATACGATGTAGTACACAATTGTATGTCTGCTCATATTTGTATGTCCTGGTCTTGCAATGAGCTGCAACAAATTCCTGGTCCTAGATGATAGAAGTAAAATCTCCCTGTCAGTTAGCAGTTGGATCCATTGTGCAAGAAAACAAAAAAGGAAGAAAATGGGTGCAGGCCACTGAAGACCATGCAAGTTATTATAGACTGGTATCATAACATCTGGAACAATATAAAATATGTTTTAGCAGAGGCCAAGAACAGTAGAGCATTTAAACTATTTTTTATAAGTAGTGGAATTATATTTTGAGTCCATTTAATTAACTTCCCATTCACTTTTGTGTGTGTGTGTGTGTGTGTGTGTGTGTGTGTGTTTGAGAGAGAGAGAGAGAGAGAGAGAGAGAGAGAGAGAGAGAGAGAGACCATTCCTTTATGTAATCAGAATGATTTGTTAGCTTCGGGAATGATTAAGAAGAGAAATATAGTTTATTAGTTTAAAATAAACAATTTCCGTACTATAGAATTTGGAATAGAATTAATTGTATTAAAAACATTTTGAGAAATTAATAAATAAGGACATGTCTTAAAAATGGCAAAAGAACTGAGGGGCTACACAGAGTCTCTTAACTACCCATTAGATAAACATTAGCTTATCTGGAGAAGAAAACAGGTTAGGAAAGTGGAAGAATATTCCAAAAGGTTTTGCTGCTTTTCCAGTATGTAAACTTAGTTCTGCATCTTGCTCTCCTCCTGAGAACAAGAGCCAGGAAAGAGAAGAAGAGCATCTTAGAACATCAAAACACAAGGAGCACTCTTGCTTTAATTTTAATACTGTAGTGCCAGAGGAGTCCAAGCTTTGGGAAGAAGCCCTATGTTCTGCACACCGTTGAGTCAATTGAGGTATAATGGTTCTATGAGGCTTCTAGTAAATTGGGTCAGATTCTCTCTTCATGCCCCAAGAATGTCACGGAAGTCCTTTCAAAGTGAGAGAAAGACTCTTTTGAAGAAGTTGATGCACATAAACTGCTTAGTGAGAGGTCAGCCAGGAGCCTAACTTAACTATGCTGGTGACTGCATATAGAGAAATGAGGGCTGGAGCATGAGGCTGGGTAGTGTGTTCAGGAAAGGGTATGGTACAGATGTTGGGAGATCAGTGGCTAGCAAGTCAGAGCAGCTAGTAGGGTTGGAGCACAGTGAATTACTTCACACTGTCTCCTCAATGGCATACAAACTCCTCCAGATAGAATCCTAAGAAGAAGAAAGAAATTACCAATTGAATTTGCAATCAAGAGACCAAAAAGAGCTGGGAGTGACTGAATTTGCCTGGAAATAATAACATTGCCTTTGATGCCATCAGGTGGATCAGACTTCAGAAAGAGAATAGATGGTTATAGAAAATATAGACTTGCATTTACTTAAATTGTGCATTAAGCATGTGAAATTCCCTTAAAACAACCATAAATTCAATATAAGACTGTCAGTGAGGACATTTTCTTGGAAAATTCAGTTTTCTCATTTGTAAAGTCAGAGCAGTGGACTAGATAACAACCAAAGTTCCTCCCAGTGTAAATCTGGCAAAAGCACCATTTAGAATTGGAGAGAGGTGATTGCTCTGTAGCATTAGAGTCAATGATTACACTCAAGGAAAGCAACAACAAGAAACTATAAGGGGAAAGGAAAATGGCTTGTGATGAGGGGAGAGGACATGTCTAGTCAATTTGTAAGGAAGATAAATCTAGACAATGAAAACGATTACATATAAAGTCATAGATCCTTCAAGTCCTCCAATAACTACTAATCAAATGTGGTTGTCAAAATCATCATCACATGTAATCAGCAGGAATCTTGTTATGAATGGCAAATCTGAGGGCTCAGCCCAGATAAACTGAGTCAGAATCTGAATTTTAATAAGAGCATGGGCTGATTCTTATGCACACTGACGTTCAAGAAGCAAGCTCTAATTGACTCATTAAAAAATGGATGAGAACATGTTAATTTGTGTTCAATGTGAGCAGAGTTTTGCCTATTTTTGCATTATCTTATCCATGACATCTATACAAGTTCCTAATATTTGTTGTGTCCATGACAAATATTTGTTGAAAAAAATTATACAGCTTAATTTCAACTTTATTATAAAAAAGAAAATAAATGGCTAGATAAATAATTGATAGTACAATTCTTTTAAAAACAAAATTAATATCAAACCTTTAAGGGTTTTTTCAAATTGATCAATACAAAATGATCACTAGTCCTCCATATAATAAGAAAAATACTGACAATTTTAAAATATATAATTGGGTTGTAAGAGAATGCTCCTCCTAGGATTAATACATTCCATATTCTATGTTTCTTTTAATCTGTAACTTAAAGGATATTGTACTCATGTATTTAGTTAGGAGACATTATTTCTGTATTCCCTGAATTATACTCAATTTCCTGAAGGAACATGTGAAACATATACAATCACTACCTTTAAATAGCTTACATTCAGTCTCAAAATGAACTTTTAAACTGCTAGCTGCACACATTAAACAGAAGAGAATGAATTAGGTAAAATTATATGCACAATAATAAAGTACACATATGACAAGAAAAGAACAAAATCAAAGCGTGATGGATTCAACAATTAAACATAAAATGAATCACTTTGGATTCAGATAATTTATTACTTACAAAAAGAAAGGAAAAAAATAGACAAAGATGTCAGTTCTACACTGTGCTTTTCCCACACACCAAAAAAAGAACAACAACAAATTAAAGTGTTCAGATTGGTTGTGCTATGAATTGTGGGATACCCTGTTGCTGAGAAACCAGTTTTATACTGAGGCTCAGGAGTTTCATCATCTGCAGCTCCACTGTGAGCTGGTGGCAGACAGCCCAATGGCCCATCAGAACTCCTGGGGCCACGTGAAACTGTCTCCTGATGGTAGGGAAGCGATTAGGAGCTG
Organism: Callospermophilus lateralis; assembly: GCF_048772815.1. Taxonomy (NCBI): domain Eukaryota; kingdom Metazoa; phylum Chordata; class Mammalia; order Rodentia; family Sciuridae; genus Callospermophilus; species Callospermophilus lateralis. Next base: position 1,738,384 of record NW_027513245.1, on the reverse strand, counting down.
GCCACAGAGCATCTCCCCACAGGAGGCCCACCCTCTTCAGTTCATGTTCAAGTCTCTGAACAAGTCTCTATGTGGATGCGGGGAAAACCACCAAGTCACTATGGTATTGCCATTGCCCTACAGAATCCAAAAATAGAAGTAATTAATTCTTCCTGAACATTACTGAAAAGATTTCACTGCAGAACCTTCCAGAAAAGAGGTTTTGTTTATGGCATCGTGAATTTCCTCTTAAACACTGGGAACACACAGGAGAAGCCAAAAGAAGCAAAATCTCCTTTTAACTATTTAAACAATGCATAATCCTGGTATGAGTCAGATAGAAATTAATAAGAAAATGAAACATTGATATTGCAGGTGAGGAAAAAGAAAAAAGGAGCAAATAGTAATACATGGAACTTGTTTGCTCTAAGAGGTGGTACCATGGAAACCGTATGAGAATCCAGTACTGTTTAGACACCATAGGAAACACATTTAACAGACCCCTGCATTTAACAGACCTCTGGATGCCATCACCTTCCAGACCGATAGCTGCTTGTTCTTCTTCAACCACTGTCATGGAATTTTTCTCAGAGTGGGCAATCACAAGTCTGCTGCCACAGACTACTGACTCAGCATGGTATCATGATTCCAGTATCTGGCTGTCCATTAAACAATACTCATGAAGGCTGACTTATAAACCAGGCATTATTTTAGATACCAGTGAGGCAAAGAAAAGACAAAATCCCTGGCTTCATGAGACTTCCAATCATGATGTGATGCAAGTCAGTTTTTAAGCAACATGGTGAAACATTTTTTTTTTGAGAACATGGGTGTCATGCCATAGAGTGGGAAGAAAAGGAGGCTCATCATCAACCGCCTGTGGAATAGTTTTGTTTTGTTTTTCTTTTTTACACAGCATTCAGTATAAATGTGACATGTTGGAATGTATGAGGATTTTAAAGCTTCAGCCTTTATTTTTCCATTAATGCAAACAAACAAAAAGGCTCAGGCCTTCCCCAAGGATCTTGTATGTCCATAATTTCCCAAGCTGAGACAGTTACTAAACAAGCCAGGCAGACTTTAAACATCTCTCCCAATATCTTCTTTCCTCTAAGGACTTTGGCTGGTCACTATGTCAGCCAGAAACTGCCACTGCTTCAAACAGTTTTCCTTCTCTATTGAGAGGTCACCCCCGAGACCTGGGCAGGCAAAGGCAAGGTTCGCCTTTGCTTTCTTCCTTGGCCATGTCACGTACCTGTGCAAGTGGAATCCCCAGTTAGAGTGATCCCCGAGGCCAAGGAGTTCTATTAAACTGCAGCAAGAATTGGTCAGCACTGTGCTCCTGGGAAAATCCTACTGCTGTGACTAATAAGTATTTCAAAAGAAATAAATGAGCATGTCATTCATCCCATGATTTCAGGATGAGTTGCAAGGGAGCTGCTGGCCAGCTGGCCCTTTACCTCACCCCCAGTTACTGAATTCTCTCCCTAAATAGTGCAAATTGTCCCATGACAGGACTAAATCCAACCACTACCATGGAAAACCTAGTGGAGGATTGTAGTATACAGTAAGGCAAAGGTGATATTTGCTACATAAAAGAGGGGGAAAAAAGTAGTGTTTGTGCCACTTAAGTTGACGAAAATTTGTTATAATTTATTATATTTAGTTATAGAAACTGTAATTGTAATCAATATATACAAGGTCAACACATATAATGACAATTCTTCCCAAAATATTAACTACATACATGACCAGAGAATTCACCAAATTCTCTCTGAAGTGCGGCATGTAGTATGACATCTTTACTATTATTCCAAAATAAAAGAGATGTAAGAGTTTATAAAAATAATGGTAATACTTTTGTCTCCTCTTTATCTTGGAATTTTATATTCTATATCTTCTTCAAGGTCTAGGTCATCTCTGATACCATGCATAAAACTTCTCTGGAAATAATCTCATTCTTTTAACTTCCTTAACATATTTTTCTATACATCATTTGGGGTACATATCATATTTACTCTGAACTCTAGATATTTATTAAATTAACTTCCTCTAATGAATGGAAATCTCCTTAAAGTTAAATCTACATTTAGTTTGTTATTGTGTAAACACTTTCTTTGTGCTAGGTATTTTAAAAAATATGTATATATTTTATTTAAAAAATGGGGGACACATATAAGGACAAATGGTGTGTAATTTTAACTGTATTTGTGACTTATCTTTTAAAATCAGTTCCACTTTTTAAATTATTATTTATACAATTTTCATATGATTTTCTTCTATTTATGTCGCATCAACTTTTGCTTACTGTGGCCAGACTGCCTAAGCCCCACATCAGACAGAACATACAGAAATCAGCAAAAGGGAATATAGTGTTCTGATTTTTTTCCCCACTGTTGTTTTATAGACTTCTTCTGATTGTACCATTAGGCCTGCTTTTGATATTTCAAATCATTGTCTCTTTATTCTCATTGTGTTGTACTCAAGCTCTCAAAGCTTATAATAAAATTGTCATAGCCTGTCTGTACTTCTGTACTGATGACTCATTTGTACTTCCCTGTGTACGTTTCTAACTTCAGTCTTTTTTTTTTTAAGAAAGAGTGAGAGAGAGAGGGAGACAGAGAGGGAGAGAGAGAGAGAATTTTTTTAATATTTATTTTTTAGTACTTGGCGGACACAGCATCTTTTGTTTGTACGTGGTGCTGAGGATCGAACCCGGGCCCCATGCATGCCAGGTGAGCGTGCTACCACCCAAGCCACATCCCAAGCCCCTAACTTCACTCTTTTTAATTGTGACATCCATAATTCTAGACCACAGAAGTACTCAACTAGCTCTGACTGTGGTTGAAGATTGGTAAGGCTTCCACTCCAACATCTTTTCTACCAACAGAAAGAAATTGAATAAACACAAACTTAATCCTTTTGTGATTTATGTTATTGCTGCCAAATACAGAATTATTTGTAAAATGTCTACATATTTATTCTTAATTTATATATTGCCTATTTTAAAAAATGATATGATTAAGATTAAAGAATATTAGCTCATATAGAAAAACAACTTATATTTATACTGCACCTCTATGCTAATTTGATTGCCAAAACTGATCCTTAAGATGGATTCTGATCCCAAGTTTAAAAGAAAAAAATATATAATGTATATAATTATCATATTAAAGAAGATATAATTTTCCCATTCAGGTAAACTTTGATTTCATTTCAATTCACATAGGTTTATGATTCTTTATGAGGCAGATACACTAAAAATAATATATTTAATAAAGATTTTCAAACTCAAAAAACTCTTCATTAAGATTTATATGGCTATAAAATTCAATTACATAAAGAAGCTTAATTAAATGGACATAATTTATAATAGATTAACAATTATTAACATTTCTAATGCTCATATTTATATAGATCCAGATGGTAAATCTATAAGATCAAATGATTAGTATGTTCCTTAAATCAAATCTCCCATTTAAAAATTATGCCATCTCAAATTTACTTATCCAGCAAAATTAATCTTCAATGTGAAGGTAAAAGAAAACATTTTCAGATAAATGAAAGCTCAGTTAAATTTCCTATACTGCAACATATGCTAAAAGGAGTACTTCAGGCTATAAGAAAAGGTCAACAAATAAATACTCAAATCTAATTAAAAAAAAACACCCTCAATTGTCCATATGTGTAAATACAAACAATTTTTATTTTTTCTTGTCTTAATGTCCTTAAAGTTTACTGAAACATTTTTTTCTCCATGTTTTTTAATTAGCATATCATAGTTGTACAAGATGGTGGGATTTGTTTTTACTTACTAGTATATGTACACAATATAATTATAACTTGGCAATATCCCTCCCCAGCACTTTGCGCTCCCCACCTCTCTTTCCCCCATTCCTTTCTCCATTGTATTCATCTTGCTTCACTTTTCATGGATCACTCCTCGCCTTTCTTTACCTTTTGCCTCTCTAGCTTCTGCATATTAGAGAAAGCATGTGATTCTTGAACTTCTGAGTTTGACCTATTTCACTTAACATAATGGTCTTAAATTGCATCACTTTTTCTGCAAATGATATAATTTTATTTATCTTTATGACTAAATGTTACTCCATTGTGTATAAACACCATATTTTCATCTCTAGAGAAATGACTAAAAAATAAAGAAATAAAAATGCTATGGCTAATAGAGAAGATAAAAAAGAAATATTAAAGCACTGAATACACCAAAAAAAATAGGAGAAGAAATACAAAGAATTGTTAAAAAGCACAACAAACAACAAATAAGTAGCAAGGAAGAAGAATAAACTCACATCTGTAGTTGTGATACATAGAAATGGAGTAAATGCTACAACTGAAAGGCAGCTGTTGTCAAACAGTATATGAAAGAATCGTCATATATATTGGTCTAGTTATAAACACAAAGGTAGATTGAAAGGAACATGATAGCAAAAGTCACGTCATGCAAATAGAGAAGAGAGAAGAAAGTTGGTATGGCTTTATTACTTTTAGACAAATTAGCCTTCAGGAAAAAGAACAATATCAGAAAAAGACAGTGCTCATTCCTAAATTAAATGAGCAATTGATTAGAAAATATAAAAGTCATAAATGTCAAAATATATGAAGTCAAGCTGTTAGATCTAAAGTCAAAATTAGACAAATCAATAACCACAGCTGAAAGTTCTAACCCACTTCCATTATTGATAGACAAATATAAAACAGTAAAATTATAAAATATTTCTTTAACAATATGATCAACCAAACATAACTTAATATTTATATTATCCCCCCAAAACTATATATACACATTGTTTTCAAGTTCCCATGAGATATTTATTAAGTTATTTCATAGACTTTAAATGCTTACATTATCAAGAAGAGAAACTTACTATAAATGATAGATGTGACAATAAGTTGATCTCTTTAAAAAATGTTATGATAAAACAAAAATAAAAATGAAAAAAGAAAGAACTAGACACAAATGAACAAATGAATGCATTCACTTTGATTGTGTTTATATGAATTTTAAAATCCCTGAAAACTTGAAAATATTTTGATTCCCTCTAGGACATGGCACCACTTTTGACAGGATATCATGGAATTCCGAGAATTAATGGAAATATTCTACTATACCTTGATCCAGCTCTTTGCTATTTAGGTTTGTACATTTGTGGAAATTCGTTGAGTAATTAAAGATTTAACTGAATTTCAAAGAACAAACTAAAACAACACAAATCTTGAACTCCAAAAGAAATGAATCTCACAATGGGCATGTAACATCCCCAAATTCTAAAGACTCCAATAATCAATTATTGTTCACTAGCATCTAAAGAAGTTAGTCTTCAGTTAATTTCATTGATAATGTAATCAAAACAAGAGAATGTTTTCTTATTATTGATGCAACTAGAGCCCAGCTTTCAGAAAGTGTTTTACTAGTAATATTTTCCAATAAACTTTACTAACTATAGAATGACCTCAATTCAGCACTTGTAGCTCAGCTGATTTTCAATACTTCAGCATCACACTATGAACACAACAATCCAAAATAACTCTATAATAGGTATACAGATGATTTTGTAGTTTTGCTCCTTTGAATATTGGACAACGTCAGCCTAAAACAATTATTTGATTTTTGGCCCAGATGATGTTGAGCAGTTCATTAAGCATTACCATTGCTCTTTTTTGGATCTACTTTCAAAATTCAATAAGGCCAAATATTAGTTTAAGGAAGACACTCATATTCCTCTTATCTATTATATGTACAGATATGTTTTATTTAAAACTAAATCAACTTCTTAATCTGGAAAATAAGCCCTTAAGAGGACTCTGATTTACACCACTTGGGCTACAAATTTGTTCTGTTGACATATTTAAATTAAGAAAGTATTTTAATCATGCTTGTGCAGTTGTTTTCTTTCTGCTGTGAGTTGACTGCAAAGCCATTGAATAATAAAACAACATCTTGAGGATTTTTTGTTCATTGAAAACTGGAACAATAAAAACAATGAAAGGAGTGTTACCGAATGGCATTAGTCTTTTGTTTTTCCTGTTTCTGAAGCAATCATGAAAAATAAACTAGGGTTCAAATAAAGGCAAAGACCTAGTGGCCTTGCTTTTAGTAAGATCACAATACTTTTAACAGTATATTCTTTCCTTCTCACACAGCAGCAGTAACTATCTCTGGACATTTTAAAGTGTACATTATGTGTTTACATCCTAAAGCATTTCTCATTTTCCACATGAAGTAGTCATCTTGGGCTTGACCCTGCAGGCTTTACTCCACCAGCGGTCCCCAGAAGCCCTTAATGACCGCTCTAAGAGCTATAGAATCTGGCCTCACAGGGAATGTTTCTAACTCTGTGTGAAGCCCTAGAACAGACTAGTCAGGAAGCAGGGTAACATGTGAGTGAAACAGCAGATAGAACTTGGGTCTTCCCCATACAAAGTTGCATTTATTTTAATACTATTTTGACTCATAAATCTAACTTTCTCTCATACATAGCAAAGGAGACATAAGAAATACATCCTAAATATCTACGCTGAAATCTATGAAAATTTTAGCTTATCTCAAAGTCTTTAAATACTAGTGCATTTGAACCGGTATAAGAGAAGAAAATCCATATTCAACCTTAAACAAGACAGACTGGTAGCACTCTAACTCTATTTTCCATGTCATCTATACAGTTCCTCCATGGCCAATTTGTGTGTGTGTATGTGTGTGTGCACGCATGCGCACGCAAAAACTGGCGCCACTAATTAATCCACTTACCCCCCACCCCAAATTTTTCCCCCACATGCTAGGAACTGTGGTACATGCTGGCAAACAGTGGGAAATGAGACCAGAAAAATCTCAGTCCTTGTGGAATCTTTATCTTGATAGGAGAGGTGGTCCCAGAAATAGTAACTATATAATATAAACTCAGAGTGAAGTCCTCTAAGTTGTTTTTTGTGGAGAATAGTATGTAGAAGGGGAAAAAAAAGGAAGATATGAGGGTTGAGTGTTCTAGGTAGAGATAATAAACAGGGAAAATGGGATGACATAAGCTCAGAGTATTAGAGAGTAGTGAATAAATCAGAATGACTAGAGTGATGTGAATCAGAAGAGTGGTAGGAGATTTGACCAGAAAGGGAGGCACTGAACAGATCATGAGTGGATTTGTCAGTTATCCTAAAAAATACTGAGTTACTTTTAAATGAGATGGGAGGTTAATTGAAGGGTGTTAAGTGGAGGCATGGGATGTCTTGATCTTTCTGGCTTCTGTGTAAATAAATTACTTTAAGGGACAAGAGTGAAAGTAAAAATGCCAATTAAAAGTTCTGTCAGTGTAGAAAATTGAAAATGAGTCTAGCTATTTTAAGCATGAAGGAATTTGATGCAGGGAGTTAGGAGCTTACAAATTCCTTGGAGTGATTAGAGTGAGCTCTAGCCTGGCTTCTGAAATACAGGAATCAGAAAACCAGAATCAAGATGTCATTTGCCAACACTCACAATGCCACAGCTGCCTGCCTTCCATGTACAAGAAGCTGAAGGAAGGTCACTAGAATGCTGCTGCAGGAAAAATATATATATACATAAATTAATTTTCCTAAAGTGGCTAGTAAGCAAGGGAAAATAAAGCCAAAAAGTCAGGAAGATAACCTCAGCCTTTCTTCTGCCTTTCGCACTTTGAAGAAACATCTAATTTTTTAAAAATCATATTTAAAATTATGCAAATTATTCTGGAACTTGTGGTGGAGTAAACCAGCACATAGAACAGAAAGAAGTTAGAGGAGATAATAGACTTAAATGGGACCTGTGAACATGGTGAGAAACACTCGGATTCTACTGGAATTTGAAGGTAGAGCCAAAAGAACTTATTGATGGACTGAATGTGAGATGTAAGCAAAGAAGTAAAGTTGGGGCTATCTCTTAGTTTTCATCTCATCAATTGGATAAATGATGGACATTTCCTGAGGAGGGGACTATGGAAGGGGAAGGAAACCTAGAGTTCTACCTTGGCCATTGCACATTTGCAATACCAGTAATTAGATATTAGGGGAAATATATATGTGGGAATCATGTGCTGTTGAGGGCCACAGCCGAGTCGGGATGACACATGGCATTTTTGCCAGAAGTAGTGGTTGAGAGGTGACGCCAGCAAGCCATTAAGATGATGACTTTTGAGTTCTCGCGGAGTTCCCCTTGAGTTCTGGTTGAGCTCTTGCGGGGATTCCTGAAGAGTTCGTGTTGGTTGGTGAAGTTCCGATGGTGAGAGTTCCAGTTGGTGTGGTGTGTTCCTGGAGGAGCCACGTGGGTAGCATTCAGGACAGTTCCCGGGGAATGTGCTGGTGGAGTTCGGAAATAAAGTTTGTTCCTGCTTGAGTAGCTCCTGATTTGTGCCCAGCCAGACTGCGGCAATGTGCATATGAATTTCATGACAGGGTAAAAGTACTTTGAAAATGCATGTGCAAAAAGAGAAAGAACCTAAGAGCAAAACCCTGTAACTTTCCTGCACTTTGAGAGCAGCATAAGAAGTGGGCCCAGCAAAGGGAGCTGAGTAGGTATACCACCAGAGAAGGACAAGAACAGGAGAATGCAGTGTCCAAGGAGTTAAGGGAAGAAACTTCTTCAAGAAGGAGGGAAACATCAGCTACATTAGATACTAAATCAAGGAATGGGATGACTGAGAAGTGGCAGAACTTCCATTCCAACCCCTAACTTAGCTAGTGAAAAAGACAAAGAGTCTTGCTCTGAATCAATTGGGAGATGCAAATTTTACATAGGACAGAATGAATTTTCATCATGGAATCTGGCCAAAATGTCTTAGAATAGTTCATGAGGGTCAGAAAGAGGATTCACAGAACAGAGTTAACAGGAGTTGTTGGGAAAAGCAATGTGCCATGGAAATACCCTCCATACTCCTTAGTTGACTTCTCAATAAATCTGCTTCAAAGGTATTGACATTTATGACTATAACAAGATAAAGTATGTACAATTTTATGAACCCTGTAGATATGCTCATTTAGCTATCCATTAAATATTTATTGAAATCTTAATAGATGTCAGGCATGGGGGAAACTTAGCATTGTATATAAAGATTTTGAAATAACAAATACTCATGTTGGAAGAGGAAATAAAGAATTAAGAGCTATAATTTTTCACAATTTTATATACATTCTTCTTTAAGTATGCATTTCAAATGAACTCTTGATCAATTAATAATAACTATTAGCATAATTTTACATAATTCACAGTATGATCCCCCTTTACCTTACTGATGGCTCATACATTTTTTATTATCATTAATAACATGATAAAATAATAAGCCTTCTTAAAAGTGAAGAAGTTTTAAAATTTTCCCAAAGTTACATAACTACTACTAGAGCAAGCGTTAGATAATTGATTTTCTAACTCCAAAACTTGACTTCATTCTTTCTCTTCTTTGGTGAACATGGCTAGTGGTAGTCTGTGTGTAGGAAGTAGGGCTGAGAAAAGACATATTTGGAATTATATTGTCTTGAAATAGTCCCTGTTCAATCTACTCAAACCTGAACTTAGTATCATTAACCAATTTCAAGTCTTGAAAAAATGACTATCAGGAAAATTGTGCAAAGAGAGTTTTTGAAAAGAGTAGAATGTTACTGAAGTTTCCAGGAAGAGGGGACCACAGATTTAATTAGGTTAATGCCTGGGAGAATAAACTTGGCTACTGTAGATGCTAATTTAAATTGGAGGTTTTATGTCCCCTGAATTCTTAAATGATTTTACTTTTCAGGCATTTGGTAGGACCAATACTTGGAAGCTGTACAAAATGAAACTTGAATGTCAGTCATAACATTATAGTTCTAACAATCTCAGGAAAATATCTTAATCTATGAGGATAATGAGTTTGTGCATTAGAAATTTTCTTGGTACTCAGTAGGACTCTGAGTTCATTATGTTTTCAAAAGGAAGTTGAGAGAAAGTATTGAAGGCAAAAGTTGAATAAACAGTTTTTATTCTAGAAACTCACCATAAGACTATGTTCTTTATTTTCATTTCAAACTGTTTTTGAAATGACTACTCAAAGCCCTGAGAGTTGAAAGTGAACCAAAGGAACAATGTCTAATAGAGTAATAACAACCTCTGTGGGTGACTGCACAATGACAATTACTTGAACCATATTTGATTAATTTTCTTTTTTTTTTTTTCTTTTTTTGAGGTGCTGGGGATTGAACCCAGGGCCTTGTGCATGCTAGGCAAGCACTCTACCAACAGAGCTACATCCCCAGCCCCTTATTTAATTAATTTTTTTTTTTAGAAAGAGAGAGAGAGATAGAGATTGAGATTTTTTTATTATTTATTTTTTAGTTTTCGGTGGACACAACATCTTTGTTTGTATGTGGTGCTGAGGATCAAACCCAGGCCGCACGCATGCCAGGCAAGCAAGCTACTGCTTGAGCCACATCTCCAGCCCCATATTTGATTAATTTTGAAGATAGGAAAAGTCATAGTTTTGCAATATGGAATAGTCAATAAACTGACATCTATTTCAAGTACTCTTTTTATGTTATTTTCCATTTTGTAGTCACTTTGATGGAAATATGTAAGAATAAACATTTAAAATTCTTTTTGTCATTCATAAAATCAGAAATATGCTATGTATGGTTTCAAACAATTTATTTTATAAAATTTAGATTTTTTTGAAACTGGAATAATTTTGAAATAATTTTGAACTTTATTCACTCCCTGATATATACAACAGATAATTTTAATGCTGGCAAACCTATATATTTTAGGCATTATACTGGATGCTATGGTAAATCCTATTAACTAAAATCTGCTTTCCAGTTTTTATATAATCAGAATTTTGTGAGATGTAGAATTTTTCTGAGATTGTTTAATACCATTTTAAAATGCAGAATTCAGAACTCTGTATATTTCCAGAGCTATATCTCATGGTTTTGATCTATGACGATGTTGCTAAAAAGACAGTTTTTAACAGAATTAAACAGTTCAAAGATTTCCTCCTGTCCACAGTTGTGCATAAATGTCCATATAATATAACCCATGACAGTTCTGGCCATCATACTGTAGCAGTTCATTCTTGACAATTCAATTGAAGGAATGTTCATAGAACGACTATCGTCACCGAATTTCTGAACAGCAGCCCATATTAAGTTACAGAACTGATTTATTGGTACCACATTGAAGATATAAAGTCTCTTATTTCTGATCTTCCATAATAAGTCAGAATGTTCTTCTATGTTATCTATTGTTATACAGAAAAAAGGAACCTATGCATTACTCTAGGTTCTTAGTTATAGCTCAAAGAGTCTATTCTAGCTACTTCAATCATGCATGTTCATTAACATATAATTTACAGCCTACAGAGTTACTAGAAGAGTTAAAGGAACAGGTATCAGACTGAGCATCCAGAAACAACTACAAAACTACACCACAAATCTGTCACTGACAAGACAGCTGCCACTGACAAACTCTAAAACACACTATTTTTGTATGACCAAGAAGTTGCTTCCACTGTCCCCAGGAACTAGCTCTCTCATCAAGTTTTTCTTTTTCTTTTTTTTTAACTTTTTTATTGGTTTTATTTTTTAAATAAATGACAGCAGAATGCATCACAATTCTTATTACATGTATAGAAATAGAACAATGTTTCATATCCTTGTTTGTATGTAAAGTATGATCACATCAATTCATGTCTTTATACATGTACTTTGGATAATGATGTCTATCACATTCCACCATCCTTGCTAATTCCCTGCCTCCTCCCTTTCCCTCCCATCCCTCTTTCCTATCTAGAATTCATGTATTCCTCCCATGCTCTCCCTCTCTGATTTCTCCTTATATCAGAGAAAACATTAGGCATTTTTTTTGGGGGGGGGGGATTGGCTAACTTCACTTAGCATTATCTTCTCCAATGTCATCCATTTACCTGCAAATGCCATGATTTTATTTTCTTTTATTGCTGAGTAAAATTCCATTGTGTATATATGCCATATTTTTAAAATCCATTCATCCACTGAAGGGCATCTAGGTTGGCTCCACAGTTTAGCTATTGTGAATTGTGCTGCTATAAACATTGTTATGGCTGTGTCCCTGTAGTATGCTGTTTTTAAGGCCTTTGGATATAGTCTGAGGAAATGGATAGCTGTTTCAAATGGTGGCTCCATTCCCATATTTCCAAGGAATCTCCATACTGCTTTCCATATTGGATGCAACAATTTTTAGTCCCACTAGCAATGTATGAGTGTGCCTTTTTCACCACATCCTCGCCAACACTTATTGTTGTTTGTCTTCATAATAGATGCCATTCTGACTGGAGTGAGATGGTATCTTAGTTTTGATTTGCATTTCTCTAATTGATAGAGATGATGAACATTTTTTCACATATTTGTTGATTGATAGTATATCATCTTCTGAGAAGTGTCTGTGTAGGTCCTTGGCCCATTTATTGATTGGGTTATTTGTTATTTTGGTGTTTAGCTTTTTGAGTTTTTTATATATCCTAAAGTTTAGTGCTCTGATGCGTGAGGGGTAAAAATTTGCTGCCAAGATGTAGGCTCTCTATTTGCCTCACAGATTGTTTCTTTTGCTGACAAGAAACTTTTTAGTTTGAGTCCATCCCATTTATTGATTCTTGGTTTTACTTCTTGTGCTATAGGAATCCTATTAAGGAATTTGAGGCCTAATCCCATATGATGAAAATTAGAGCCTACTTTTTCTTCTATTAGACTCTGGGTCTCTGGTTGTATTCCTAAGTCCTTGATCCATTTTGAGTTGAGTTTTGTGCACGGTGAGAGATAGGAGTTTAATTTCATTTTGTTGCATATGGATTTCCAGTTTTTCCAGCACCATTTGTTGAAGAGACTATCTTTTCTCCAATGTATGTTTTGGGCACCTTTGTCTAATATAAGATAATTGTAATTTTGTGGGTTATTCTCTGTGTCCTCTGTTCTGTACCATTGATCTACCAGTCTGTTTTGGTGCCAATACCATGCTATTTTTTTAAATTAGTGCTCTGTAGTATAGTATAAGGTCTGGTATAGTGAGGCCATTTGCTTCATTCTTCTTGCTAAGGATTGCTTTAGATATTTTGAGACTCTTATTTTTCCAGATGAATTTCATTATTGCTTTTTCTATTTCTATGAGGAATGCCATTGGGATTTTGATTGGAATTGCATTAAAACTCTATAATGCTTTTGGAAGTATGGTCATTTTCATAATATTAATTCTTCTTATCCAAGAGCAAGGTAGATCTTTGATTCTTCTAAGGTCTTCTTTGATTTCTTTCTTTAGGGTTCTGTAGTTTTTGTTTTATAGATCTTTCACCTCTTTCATTAAGTTGATTCTCAACTTTTTTTTTGAGGCTATTGTAAATGGGATAGTTTTCCTCATTTCCATCTCCGAGGATTTGTCACTGATATACAGAAATGCCTTTGATTTATGGGTGTGGACCTTATAATTTGCTACTTTGCTGAATTCTTTTACTAGATCTGGTGGAGCTTCTTGGGTCTTCTAGGTATAGAATCATATCGTCAGCAAATAGTGCTAATTTAAGTTCTTCTTTTACTATATGTATCCATTTAATTTCTTTCATCTATCTAATTGTTATGGCAAGTTTTTCAAGGACTATGTTCAATACAAGGTGAAAGAGGGCATTTCTGTCTTGTTCCAGTCTTTAGAGAGAATGCATTCAATTTTTCTCCATTTAGAATGATGTTGCCCTGGGGCTTAGCATAGATAGCCTTTATGATGTTGAGATATGTTCCTGTTATCCCTAATTTTTCTAGTGTTTTGAACATGAGGAGGTGCTATATTTTGTAAAAATGCTTTTTCTGCATCTATTGAGATGATCATATAATTCTTTGAGTATATTGATGTGGTGAATTATATTTCTTGATTTCTGTATGTTGAACCAACCTTGAATCCCTGGGATGAATCCTACTTGATCATGGTGCACAATCTTTTAGATATGTTTTTGTATTCAATTTGCCAGAATTTTATTGAGAATTTTTGCATCTATGTTCATAAGAGATATTGGTCTACCGTTTTCTTTCTTTGATGTGCCTTTGCCTGGTTTTGGAATCAGGGTGATATTGGCCTCATAGTATGAGTTTGGATGTGCTGCCTTTTTTTTCTATTTCCTGAAGAGTATTGGTATTAGTTCTTCTTCTAAAAATCTTGTAGAATTCAGCTTTGTAACCATCAGGTCCTGGGCTTTTCTTGGTTGGTAAGCTTCTGATGGCATCTTCTATATCAACACTTTATATTGGTCTGTTTAAATTATTTATATCTTCCTGATTCAGTCTGGGCAAGTATTATGACTTAAGAAATTAGTCAATGCCTTTACTGTCTTCTTTTTTATTGGAATATAAGTTTTCAAAATAATTTCTAACCATCCTCTGTATTTCTGTAGTGTCTGTTGTGATATTACCTTTTTCATCATGTATGCTGGTATTTGAGTTCTTTCTCTCCTTCTCTTTGTTTGCATAGCTAAGGGTCTGCAAATTTTATTTATTTTTTCAAAGAACCAACTTTTTGTATGGTCATTTTTTTCAATTGTTTCTTTTGTTTCTAAGTCCCTGATGTTTGGTCATTTTCAATGCCAATAACTAAGCTACAATGGTTCTTCCACACCTGGAGGCTAATGAGTAATGAGCACTATTAAGGCTTATTTCAGATGTAAAAAAACTTGAGATAATGTACTAAATTGTTCAGAAGGTTGTTTTCTTAGTGGAATGCTACAGGATTTTCTTTAGCCATCGGAGTTCCTGCCTTCATCCATCACCGGTGAAAACAAAGGTGGAAGAATTTCCAGTGTTGCTGAAAACCAGATAAGACTTCGGCTGAGAACCGGACGAGACTTCAGATCAAGCTAGCTGCCTGCAGAACTTACCTGGACTGTGAGTTGATCTATTGAGACACTGCTTTACCTGGACTGAGACAACAAACTGTAATCTACAACAAATTGAAACTCGGTATCTTTGCTAACTGTGTCATTGCTGGTATAATTTTTCCAAGGGCTTCTTGCATGGAGCCATCATTTGGCTTGGTATTGTGGCATTTTGTATCCTCCCCTTCTGCTTGTAGTAGATTATTTATGGTGTTTATGTATAAACCACTATGGTCATTATTTAAATTAAACAAAAGAGGGAGTTGTTAGAGTCTGTAAACAAGTCAAGATGGCCTGGCAAAATGCCAGAGGGAGTGGTTTGTGAAGTAATGCCAGCAAGCCATTAAGTGTGGAGATTTCTTATTGGTTGACTGCTGTATCTAGTTTATGCTAATTAAGATAAGCTGTGTGGAATGTATAAATACCTCTGTTGTCTTACAATAAATGGCTTCCACTCCTGCTGTATGAAAGTACACAAGTTGTTAGTCACCCCCGGATATTTTGCCCAGCCAGCCGGGCTGCGGTATATATATATATATATATATATATATATATATATATATATATATATATATATATATATATATATATATATATATATTCTCCACATTTTCTTTATCCATTCATCTGTTGAAGGCACCTAATTTGGTTTCATAGTTTAGCTATTGTGAATTGGGCTGCTCTAAACATTGATGTGTCTGCATCACTGTAGTGTACTGATTTTTAAGTCCTTTGGGTAAGTACTGAGGAGTGTGATAACTGGGTCAACTAGTAGTTTCCTTTCAAGAGTGGTTGGTCCAATTTTCAGTCCCACCAGAAATGTATAAATGCACCTTAAATTTTACTACAGAGCCATATTAATATGGCTCTGGTATTGGCACCAAACAAACATGTAGACAGTGATATAGAATCATTATACTGTTAAGTATAACTGTATAATTAATTAAAACAAAAATAAAATAATAAAAGAATAGAAGACATAGAGACAAACCCACATAAATACAGTTATCTCATTCTAGACAAAAATGCCAGAAACATACACTGGAGAAAAAATAGCCTCTTCAACATAGAATGCTGGAAAAACTGGAAATGCATATGTAGCAAAATTAAATTAAACCCCTATCTCTCACCCTGCACAAAACTCAACTCAAAGTGGATCAAGGACCTACTCATTAGACTAGAGACCCTGTACTAAATAAAAGAAAAATTAGGCCCAAATTTACATCATGTTGGTTTAGGAACCAACTTCCTTAACAAGACTCAATTATAAGAAGTAAAATCAAGAATCAACTTATGGAATGGCATCAAATTAAAAAGCTTCTTCACACCAATAAAACAATCAAGAATGTGAGGAGCGAACCTACACATAGGAGAAAATCTCTGCCATGTGCACCTCAGATAAAGCATTAATCTCCAGGTTATATTAAGAACTCAAAAAACTTAACACAAAAATACAAAAAACCCAATCAATGAATGGGCAAAGAAACTGAACAGGCAACTTGCATAAGTAATACAATTGCTCAAAAAATATATGAAAAAATGTTCAACATCTCTAGCAGTTAGTTCTCCAACTTGAAACCACACTGAGATTTTATTTCACTTCAGTCAGAATGACAATTATGACTATAAGTAACAATAAATTATAGGATATTTTGAGTGTGGTTTTTAGAAGACCTAATAAAAACCAATTGGAAGTGTCATTTCAACATGAATTTGGAGTTGAGTAAACTTTTGTTATATGTGAAGCTATGAAGTATAAAATTATTGAAGGAACAGGAATATGTGGAAAAGATAAAGAAAGTATAACAAATGGACCCTGTGACATTTCAGTAATTGGTGAAGAATGTAGCAAGTAAGAATGGGCAAATGGAAATAGTAAAATGGAATAAATAAGAGTGGGTTGTGCAGAAGACACTCCATATATCCCACCCCAAGTCCTTTGGGCCATCTGGCATTAATATGAAGCCTCAGTTTCAGGCTATATTCAACAATAGATTTAGTCCCTAGCTTGGGTCACACAGCTTTTCAGAAATTTCCCAGTGAGTACCAGTTTCCCAGGAGAGGAATCTTCTTGATTAATATAATTTCTGGTGGCTATTTTTATCTTTCCAGTTTTATTTTCTCTACTTCTGTTTATTCTCAAATAAATTATCTGTCCCCAAGTCCTACTCCAAGTCTACTTTGTGAGTAATCCAAAACTAAGATAATTAATAATTTGATGTATTTGTAGTTTTGTGAGAGAAATACCTACAAATAGGGGCTCAAAAAGAGAAAGTAGAGACATTTATATTGACAACTTTCTTCATGGAATTCTGACCTAAAAAGGAACAGTGGAATAGAAGGGGGAAGGGGAAATTGAGGGCCACATTTTTCTTTGGGTTGATGACATTGGTAAGAATAGAAAGAGAAACCTTTGTATTTATGGGTGGGACTAATACAAATTTTTCAAAGTAAATGAAATTTTTCTTATCTTACCACTTTGTATAATTTAAATATATCTATATAGTCTCTTAATAACAGATATGAGTATTAAGCACAAATTGTTCTTCACCAGTGGAAAAGGATTCAATATAAGCTGTATAGTACAGCACGTGATTTTCTACTAGCAACAATTGAACAAGAAGGTTTTAAGGAGAGATATGAGCAGCTTTCAGTCAGATGCTGCTATTTGGAATTCTTGATGAAGGAAATAAGTGATAACAAATAAACTAAGACTAGAAATGTTTAAAACATCCAAAGAGTTTCTTGTTTAAACCCAGATTTCTGCAGCTTTTGAATCTATGAATAACACTGAAAAAAGCAAAAGCAATAATTTTAGTATTAGCTCTAAGAAAATACAAAATTATGTTAACTTGAAATGTAGCCCTATTTACTCAGTTGACTAGGACTAATTCTGTATAAGCACAGATTCTTGGAGCTTTTCTTCTTATTAAATTTTTTTTAATATTTGCATAGAGTGAGTACCTAATTTAAAAGTGCATCATTATAAACATTTTTACTGGATAATATTGCTATGATTTCTTAGAATGTAAAGGGACATGAACAGTTATAGGAAATTTAGTGGCATATATGATGAAAAACAACACGTTATGGAACGATCTAAAATATTTTATCCTTTGCTTAGCCTCTGAACCTCCACAAAGAAATGAGGCCATTAGACCTAATAGTCGCCAAGAGACATAGAAGAGGCCAAGAGATCTGATTTTAGTAGAACTGGGCATGAGATTCAAGGGAGTTATCTGACATTTTTGTGTCATTTGTATAAATTTTGGAACTAATATCTTTTGCCTTTTCAAAAAGCTATTTATGTACATGCCATTCTCTCTCATCAGGCAGTGACTTCTTGGGACAAAGGATATTTTGTTCATTCTCTTACAACCCCTACAGAACCTAGGATTATATCTTCTTATAGAGAGTTTTTCAAAAAATGTTGCTGAAATTGGATTAGATTCAATATTGTCAAATCAATGGCTGAAATATAAAATAATAATGAATGCAAAGAGTTTCCAATTATTAACTAATAAGACTCAAGTCATCTCCAGCTAAGTAGAAAAGAGTAATTCATAACAGAGACTGAAATTAAAATTAAGCTGAAAATAATCATGGATTATTATTAGCAAAGTAACTGGAAAACTAAGGACTTTTTTTTTAAATTTTGGGGAGAACTTTATTCACAAATTGGAGGCTAATGAGAATGATTAATGTGAAATGAAAGGTTAGAGCACAGACTAAACCTGTAACATATCAGGAGCAGTACCAATTTTAAAGAGATCATTAAATATTGTTTAATTAATGGAGAAAAAATATGACCAACAACTTGGAGATTTCATTTGTATTTTTGTAATAAAGAACATGACCCACTGAAATGGTTCGAGCAATTTACTAAATGAATATTAAATGCAATCAAATATCAGAGGAAGAGAAGATAAATTCCATATGTAGATAAGAATTTTCAAGAATGCTGTACTTTTGGGTTTCAGGTATTTTTTTTCTATCTATTTATCCATCTAAAAACACCTTAAAATGGAAGAAATTTTCCAAGGAAAATTTTTATAGTTTAAACTGCTTCTGATTATTTCTCATTATCCTCTAGTCACCCAAACTCTAGACATAGATTGCTCACTCAGAACATTGGACTATTTCTATATTGCTCAGAGTTGATAGATTCAGATTTATTTACATTTTTGTGGTGTTTTATTATGTGTGAGAATTCTAGGTACTTTACAAAGATTTGCTCACGTGATCCTCGTAATAATCTTAAAATAGCAATACAATTATCATTAAGCCCTTTTACTAAAGAGTAACCTGATGTGTGGAGAAGTAACTTGTCCACAGGCATACAAGGGGTAGTGGGAGGCTTCAAATATCCAGGAAACAGAGCTAACTCCAGAGAACAGCCTCCTACCCACAGTGTTCTGCTGCCTCCTGAGATTTCACCATGTAGCAGTATGTGTGACACTCAATTATGGGTAGAATGAATGCAATTTATATATTAACAGTGTTTGTAAAGCAACAAGCTTATATTCTTAGCAAACATAATAGAACTTACACTTCAAAATGAAACTTTTTTTTTTAAAGTACTCAATTCAGAAGCTGTAGATTTACTTCAATGAACCTGGCATTTACTGTTTTATTTGTGAAATACATCTCTCTTAGTACGATTTTAAAATTCAAGCAACAAAATCAATTTTTATTTTGATCCCCTTCCTCTCTCTCTCAAACCATACAGTATTTTCTTACTAGGTTCCTATCTTCAGAAGGATCAAGACATGATTTTACATTTTGTCAGTGCCTTACATCAAATTAATTCTCTAATAATAAAAATTTTCTACCTAGAGAGATATTCCTCAAAAGTTGGTCATGAGGATAATGAATGCCATCATTTACATAAAGTGCCAAGACATTACACATTAAGCAAAGTGTTACTCCTCTGCGGTCACCAATTTTGCTGCTTCTCTTTTGGAAAAGTAGCTTTCAGTCCTCCTTGCCAATTTCTCTGTCTCCATCTTATTTTGAGAAAAAAAATTGGATTGAAGGGACACTGGGTCTTGTCCTACTTCCCTATTGTTGTTATTATAAACAACCACAAATTTAGTGGCTTAACACAACACAAATTTACTTCATGTCCAAAATCTTTGTGTAGTTATGGTTATGTTCCTTCTGTAAACTCTAGTAGCTTCCTTGCTTTTCCCTGTTTTTGGAGGGCTCCTGCATTCCTTGGCTCAAAGCCCCTTCTTCCAGCATCAATGAGCATCCTTTGAGCCTCTCCTTTCATTATCATATCTCCTTTTTCTGACTATCTTCCCATTTAGTTAGCTTTTTTCACTGTTGCGACCAAAGAATCTGATAACAGTTTTAGAGGAGAAAAAAAATTATTTTGTGGCTCCCAATTTTAGGAATCTCAGTTCATAGAAAGCCAGGTCTACCTCTGTGGACCCAAGGAAAGGCGGAACATCTTGGCAGAGGGTATGGCAGAAGAAAGCAGATTAGAACATAACACTAGGAAGCAGAAAGACTCCTCTCACCATAAACAAAATATGTACCCCAAGTCACACCCCCATGACCCCCCTCTTCCAGCCACACCCTACCTGCTTACAGTTACTACCCAGTTAATATGTATCAGTGGATTAATGCACAAACTAGGTTAAGGGTCTCTTACCCAATCAGTTCACCTCTAAATCTTGCATTGTCTCACACAAGAGCTTCTGGGGGATGCCTCACATCTAAAGGATAACATCTCCTGTCTCTTTCTTTTCCTTATAAAGACCCTTTTGATTACATTGAGCCACCTGGATAATCCAAAATGATCTTCCACATCAAGATCTTTCTTTAACTTAATCACATCTGCAAAGTTCCTTTTGTCATGTAAAGAAATGCATTCTCTGATATTGTAATTAGGACGTGGACCCCTATGAAGGAAGCCAGAGTTAGACAGGCATTCAGTACAAATAGGTAAATAGAGAAAGGTAGGATCAATTTTGGGTGGCCAATTTTGAGTCTGGGAAGTTGGAGACTTTCTCTGAGATATTAAAATGTTGATTCCTTCAAAGCCCTTACTCCACTCTTATCAAGAACCTGCCCCTCCCCAACCTGATGCCAAGGTAACCTGTCTCAGGAATTGCCCCTCCCTTGAGGGAGCTATAAGGTTGTTAATTAATGTGTCCTGAGCTGCTTCATCCTGCTCTTCCCCCTGCAGCCCACCTATTTCCCACCTTTTGGTCATTCCAACAGGCATTTCTGGGCCTAGTCAAGTACACAGGAAGGAGAGAGATAAGGGGAAGAGAACCAGAGAACAAAGAAAGTCTAGGACATAAAAAAAAATCGAGGCAGAATGCCTAACTTCTTGGGATACCAGGATACCAGCTAAGGCCCCCTTCTCCCTCCCTTTTTAAATAAACCTGGCTTTATCTGCTTGTCTCTGCATGCTTCTCTAATGTTATACATCAATATGTGAGGGAACAGAACTCCTCTTTGGTAACCAGTGGTATAAAGCAGACCTTTATTTTGTCTATCATAGGGCAAGCTAGCATGAGTTACAATGCTTGTTCTCTGTTCTTATTTTATATTTGAAATTTGCTTTTTAAAGCAAATTACTTAATGTCTCCAATCCTAAATCTTCTCCTTTGTGAAGTAAGACCCATGATAGTCTCCTTAAGGTCTATAATGAGGGTTAAAGGAGATTGTACTCTATATAAATTATAATGCCTATCACAGAACTCAATAAATATTTTATTAACATCACCTAATAAAAAAAAAAACCTCCCACAATTTTATGTTTTATGTTAGACCAATTCACAGCAATAAATGCATAGATCTAGAATACTCATTGTAATGATTAATTTTGATAGTCAACTTCATTGGTTTGAGGTACACTTAAAAACCACACTTCTTGGGGTGTCCATGAGGGCATTTTTAGAGACAACTGGCTTGTGTGTCATCCAATTAAGGAGGAAGACCCACCCTAAATGTATGTAGGGACTGAACTCTTCTTTTTTTCTTTGCTGCTGCCTTCAACGGTAAACAACAGATCAGACTCAATAGATTTACAGCCTTTCAACATGGGCTCATACAAATGACCTCCCAGTGAGTTCCAGTCCCTCCAGACTTGCACTGGAACTGCTTTCATTCGTCCCACTTTTTCTAAGGGTTTTCCAGCTTCTTGTGCTGAATAGTTACTGGTTTCCCTGGCTCTCAAGCCTATAAATAGCCACTTTGGATCATGAGACTACCTAGCTTCAGATTATATAAGCCAATTTAATAAACCCATATATGTATATTCTGTTTGTTTTGTACCATGGGAAAAACTAATACACCTACATAACAACTTTTAATAATAAATATAATATTGAGATTAACCATACCATTATTTAGATAAACTAAAATAGCCCTCAAGTTACAGTCAGAAGTTAGCTTGATGGACAAAAATCATGTATTCACTTTATTTCTTAGTAGTTTCACTGAAATCTATTATTAATCTAATATTTCAAAATGAAGCCTGTAAGAAAATTCTATAATAAAAATTAATTAGATAAATCAATCATAAAGCTAAATATTAAATTTTCTCTGAGAAATAAGGAAAAATAAAACACATGAATTACATTTTCTCAGGTGGGGCAATAATCATTGAGGTATGCTTTTGGAAATGAGAACTAATATCCAAGTATAAATTAAATTGCTTTAATGAAATATACCCACCAATATCAAAAGATAAGTGCATTAAATTCTATGCTTGTCTCAAAGGGGATAGAATCAAAGATTAAAATTGTGAGAGACACTAAGACATTCCTTATATAGAATGACATAGTCTTTGCATATACTCAGTGTAATCCTCCTGTATACTTTAATCATCTTTGGATAGCTCATCATACTTAATAGAATGAAAACGTTGTGTAAATTACTTGTTGCACTATTTTGTTTGGGAATAATGACAAGGAAAATGTCTGTACCCTCAATATAGACCCATTCATGGCCGGCCCAACTGCACTGCACAAGTCAGTAACAACATAACTTTACGTACAGAGATTTTCCAGATGTGTTGATTGAGTCCACAGATACAGAACTTGTGGATACAGAGAGCCAACTCTATACTTACTGAATACCTAAGGATATGGAAGGCATGTGTTACTCACATTTGGGTCAAATGCTAGCTTCCCTAAAGCAGCTTTAGGAAAAGAAGTTATTGATAAGATAAAAGTTAATATTACTCTAACTTGATAAGTGAGAGCCAGGCTTCGATAGTTCTAGTTTCTTGGAAGAGAGATGGCCAAGTTAGAATCTGTTTGAAATTTTAGACTCTGGTTTATGGAGAGTTCTTCAGTGTGATGTTCATGGAGGAAGGAATGACTAGAACTGGAAAGAAATGACATAATAGTTTCTATTGGTAGACAGCCCAATGGGGGTTTTGAGGGAGAGTTTATGAAGAAAATTGAAGATTAAGTAGTCTATGATGCTACATTGAAAAGTCTAACAGTCTAATGTTCATTTAAATAGTTTTTCCAGGAAGCTCTAAATGCACACTAAAGTTACTTAAAACTTGGAGAAGAGTTCCTGGAATAGTAAACTTAGGTTGATGACGGCACTGGAGTAGTGAAGGGACATTGGTGCAGACAGCCTAATGGCAAAGCTGAGCTATGTTAATGCAGAAAAGAATCTGTGCACTGTAGATGTTTCAGCTTTCATTTAGTGATTCCAAGATAAATAGGATGCACAGTAACTGCTCTAAAAGTATACACTAAAATACAAAAGTTTTAAATACACACTAAATGTGGGGTTTATTGATTTAAAAATACATGGTTACTGAGGAAAAATAGAAAAAAATATAAACAATAAAATAAATGTCTTCAAATTCTACCAACATGACAGAGGATACACCTAACAGTTTGGTGTTCATGTTATATTTATATATGCTTCACTTCTACATAGAGACCATGTATATGTATATGTATATACACATATACAATTAGAATATTGCCCAACATATTAGGTATTATTTGAAAACTTGGTTTTTTAACTCTATATGTATATCTACATATAGATATAGATTTTTCTAATTTATTTTTGCAGAGCATTTTTGTTTTATTTTCAGTTTCAGAATTCCCTAAAAGATATTCAATTCTTATTGAATGAGACTAAATTGAATAACAGAGTGCTTAAAAATTGACATAACAAGATGGTCATTTTTACATGGAAATATTCTGTGTGTCTTTAATTGTTTACTTATCAAAGTTTCCCTAAGTTGAATATGCCTGTCTTTAAATATCCTTCAGACAGATAATGATATGTTGAAACCTAATGGCAAGAAAAGATTTTCATAAATGCTTCTCTTCAAGGTAACTTTGCTCACTCAGAGGCAAAGACAGTATTTAATTGATGGAGTATTTCAAGAGATTTGGGCTCAGTACTTCTTAGCATCATCTGTCAAGGATGGCCATAGGTAATGAATACAGACTTCCATTGATTTAGTGAGCTTACACCAAAATAGATGAATCATAATCATAAAATTTATCTAATGTCTCATCTTTACTATTAAAATTTATATTGTATTCTATAGTACACCAATTTTATTTTAAAATACCAAATAAACTTCTCCAGAAGTATTGAGTGGAACTGACTCTCTAGAAAGATACAGGTAGTTTTATTCTGTCCTACTATAAAGGGTAAATTTTCAAGGGCATTTATGTTCCAGTCTGAGACTCATGATGACTATAACACAACTCACTAAGTATTGAAATAATTACTCAGAAGATTGTCTTGATTTAGAAGTCAGGACCACTCAACCAGGAAAGAAGTCAATCTTATTTTATTTATTTATTTTTTAGAGGGGGGGGGAGAGAGAGAGAGAGAGAGAGAATTTTTAATATTTATTTTTTAGTTTTTGGCGGACACAACTTCTTTGTTTGTATGTGGTGTTGAGTATTGAACCCGGGCCGCACGCATGCCAGGAGAGCGTGCTACCACTTGAGCCACATCCCCAGCCCAAGAAGTCAGTTTTAAATTGTAAAATTCTAAATAGAAAATCTGGGAAGTGGGAAAGAGAGAAATAAAGACATTTAAGTTGACTAAATACAGTTAGGCATGTAAGTGAAAGCAAGAGGTTAAAGCTAGATAAATTCAGCTGAACTTTACTGAAAAGAGTTGGGCAAAGAACCAACTGAAAGACAAAGAGGAGCTTACACCAAACAAGAAAAAGAAATCACCAAGGGAATGCATGTTTGCATCATCATTATCACATCCTAGCAGCAAAATGTCAAGGTCAAAAAAAATAGTGTAGGGAAATGAAATAACGTAGAGGAAAACCTCTCAATCAGTTAGGTAAGCACTAATATATAAGAGGAAGGTGCTTATCAGTTTGGGACATATAAGGTCTAAGACTGAGAAATTTCTCAAGAGGCAGATCAGCAAAGATTTAAATAGAAATTTTCACCAAATCCAGTGGAAGGAAGAACAAAGACAACTTCTACCTGTGGGGATATGACACTGAGTAGCAAGAGAGAGAGAGAGAGAGACAGACAGACATACATATAGATAGATATCAATACATATATTATATTTGGTATATTTAATATATGTACATTGTTTAATATATGTACATTTTTATATATAATGTATTATATATAAACATCTATATAAATGCATACACACACACACACACACTCAGAGGTAACCTTGAAATTCTGCCAAAATGTAGAATTTATCAAAAAGAAACAGGTGGAAGAATTGTCAAGGTCATAAATTTTATTTTTCATAAGAATAATTGGAGTACCTATCAATGGAGTGAGATTCCACACTAAATTTAGGATTAGAGCTAGGTGGGAACATGGAACTGTGGAGAGGAATGAACTCTCAAACACATTAGGAATGAAACAGAGATCAAAGAATATAAAAAGCTATGGAGAAGATACTTCATGTGAACATTTCTCAGGTTGTTTGGTGTGTTTATTTTTATTTTTTGTTTTGTTAAGATTAACAATTTAGGCTCAAGAAATCACTGTGTCCAATGGTGGATTTATCCTAATAGGAATACCTTACAAACAAGAACCTAATAGCAACAACCAATGTCACAGGTATGTCTCTCTCAATCATGTGTTAGTCCACGTAGTAAGCACTTGAAAAGTGGCATAGATTGAGAAAAACCTGAAATAATGAGACTCCCTCTTCCTTCCCCACTCACTGTCTCTTCTGCTTTCATTATTTTAAATCCAGATTGAGATTTAGGATGATCAGGGAAAGTGTCCTCCCCGGCTGTGGGCTAATATTAGAAAGCCAAGAGAAACTAATACATTGAATCTTAGGAATTGATTTATCTTATCTAGAATATCTTGTTTTATCATTAAACTGAAAAGTTTAGAATAAGCAAAGAATCAGATTTGAGAATTTTTAAATTCTCAGAATAAGAAGCATTAGTTAGACAAGTGTACACAAAAGTAACCACAGCACAATTTTGAAATGTTTAGGAATGTCAGCATAAATTTTTGTCAAACATTAATGGATTAAAAAAACTGGCATATATACCCAATTGAACACCCTTCATCCATAAAAAATGAAGGAAATTTTGTCATTTGTGACAATATGGTCAAACATAGAAGATATTATATAAATTAAAATAAATGAGGCACAAAAAGACAATAAGACAAGATCTTACATGTGGAATCTGAAAGTGAACTTGTAGGAGTATAGAGAGTAGATGGTGGTTACCAAAGGCTGGGAGAAGGGAAAGAAAGGGGAAATTAAGATGTTGGTCAACGGGTATAGTGTCACAGTTAGAGAGGAAAAATAATTTCTGGTGTCCTATTGCACAGTAGGGTTACTGTACATAACAACAGCATAATGTGCATTTCAAAAGAGCTAGAAGAGAGGATTTTGTTCTTATAACAAAAAATGATAACTGTTTTAAGTTATGAATAGCTAATCATCCTGATTTGATCATTATACAATGTATGGAAACATCACAATGAAGTCCATAAATATGTATAAATCTTTTTATAAATGAAAATTAAAAAATAATTTTATTCAGATGTTTTGAACCATAGTCTAAGTGAAAATAGATGTTTCAAAAAATACTTTGAAGAACAGAAATAGTAAAGTATAAATCAATTTAAGTGATTAATAAGTAGCATAGTTTGTCTGTGAGACAGGCAATTACAGCATTCTAATATCTAATGTAGAAAATAACAAATGTGAAAACTTCAGAATAAAACAAACATTAAAAGTAGTATGAGGAGTTCTATATGTTTAAAGAGACCATATATCAAAGAAGACAAGGGGGGATAGTAGTGGATAGGAAAGGTAGCAGAATACAACAGTCATTAATATGGTATTATGTAAAAATGTGGATGTGTAACCGATGTGATTCTGCAACTTGTATTTGGGGTAAAAATGGGAGTTCATAACCCACTTGAATCAAATGTATGGAAGATGATATGTCATGAGCTTTGTAATGTTTTGAACAACCAATAAAAATAAATTAATTAATTTAAAAAAGAAAGAGACCATATAATGAACAAGAACATAGCTATGAATACAGAATGATTTATTGCTACTTGAACACACATAAATATGACAAAACTTCAGATGAATCAAACATATATATGCTAAAAGACACGGCTATGGTAATTAGTATAACATGAATTATTACCAATAATCAGAATTATGATTTGTAGGGGAGGAAAGAGATGAAAATAGAGGGATGAATATGAAAAAATATATACACAGAAAAGTAGAATATTTTTTCTCACTAGTGCTTAAAAATGTTTTGCAGCACAAATCACAGAATTTCTTTTTGGAGTGCTTTGTTTATGAAGAGCAGTCAAGGAGTAATACTTTGAGATAACTGAAGAAAAATTCAGCAAAGCTGCTAATCTCAGAGACATTGGCCTAACATTGTAAAGAAAGACAATGATGAGAAGAGAATAAAGAATAGCTCTTAATGTTCCCTGTTTATTTTCCATTTACATGAAAACATTCACACGTGAACCAAGAGGGTTAAATTGATTAAACATTTGTATGATTTCATTTTTTTTCTCTTTTACTTGTCAGTTCTAAATGATTTTACTCCTATTTAGCAATCATTTCAGAATGATAGTATATTTCCTTTATTTATTAACATTAAGTTGTTTTAGTACTTTTACAAATTCCAGGTTGACATCATCGAACACTAATTCTCCTTAGCTCTTCTTTTATGTTTTGTTTATTCTTTCTAACTTTATGAAATGTTTTCCTTATTATAGACTCTATTTAAAACAAAATATGCTTTTCATTTCTTGTTTCTAAGTTGCCATAGATGACCACGTTTTTTTAATTGAATAATCCTTGATTATTTTTTCTCATACTAAAAAAAAACAGCCTCTACCTCAGAGCAAAGACTATCCAAGGAAGGGACATGACCTTTTGTCCTTGGAAAGACCGACAGAGCACCCCTAGGCACATTCCCACCCTGCTAAGTTGTTTATCTACAAATAACAGGAGAGATCTGCTGTGCCAGGTGTCCCTGACTCAGTCAGGCTAGATCCATAGCAACCCCCTAGCAGCCACCAATCAGCATGAGACAGGGAAATACCTGGGATGCCAGATGACCCTCCCAGTAGTCTATGGTGGTTGATAACATGTTGGGAAATCATGTAGTTCAGCACGAACACCCGTCTTGGCTTAAACCAATCAGTTCAAATGAATCCCCCTCTTGTAGTAACCAATCACCCCTACCCAACTTGTTCCCGCCAGTGCATGTGCCAATCATGTTTTAGAGTTGTTATTTGACTTTCCTGTGGTGTGTGATGATTTGCTAAGAGATGCTATGATGTATGTGGGGGTCCCTGCCTTGTCCAAAGAATGTATAAAACTGCTGCAAACCCTGAGCTCCAGGGCTCTCAGCATCACCAGTTGCTGTGTGTGCACAGAAGACCCAGCTAGCTTGCAATAAACACCTCTTTGCTGCTTACATCAATCTTGGATTCTGGTGGTCTTTTGGGGGTCCTGAATTTGAGCATAACAATACATGTATACAGAAAATAACCTCTCAATTTCAATATATATGTAATGTCTTCTTTTCCCCTTTATTTCTTGAATACAAACATCAAGGTTAACAAATATTTTCATTCAATATTTAGAAGGTTCCCATTGCATTCTGGCTTTCACTTTTCTGTTATCAGTAAGATCGCAGACATAATGTTGCTGATTTACACTATTGTGTGTTTTTCTGTCTCCTTTTTGGTTTTTGCAGATTTTACCATGTCGTGTCTTATTGTTTTTGTTGTATTTGTCCTGTTTTTTGGTTCATAAGACTTCTCATTTCCATGAATTGTTTCTTTTGTTAGTTTTGGAAAACTTTTCTCCACCAAATCTTTCAATATTGATTATTCTGCTTTTGTACTTCTAGAACTCTCATTACATGTATTTCAGATCTTTTCGCTGAGTTCAACATGGCTCTCCCCTTTCCAAATTTTCATCCCTTTGGGCTATTTGTGTTTTTGTACATTTTCTCAAACTCATTTTTCAGTTCACTAATTCCCCTTTCTTCCACGTCTGATTTACACTTAGCCTAGTCTGCTTAATTCTTTAGAGATTTAGATGCATGTTTTCCTCAAGATTTTCAATATGTTTTATTTTTAGTATCTTATTTTTCTTAAAATTTCTTGAATATATTAATCATACTTATTCTAAAGTCCATGCCAAATAATTCTATTATTTAAATTCTTTGAGGCCCTTTTTCTTTTACCTCTCTCACTCTTTTGCTTTGATCAAGTATTATGTCATTTTATGCCTAAAGTACTTTTATAGACTTCTGGTTCTGGCATATAAAATGTTGTCCAAAAATTGTTAGGCTCTGGATAATCTTAACTTCTAAGAAAAAAAAAATTAGTTTTGATTTTGTTAGAGTTGATTTAGTATCTTCTCTCCATAATCTAGTTAGAGATAAAGATGATTAAAAGTTGAGTTTTATCTTTTACCATTCATCCTTACTCATTTTTGGAGCACAGAAAGAGGGAAAAAAGGAACAAAATTTGATGCTTCTCAGGGTTGTTGTTTTTTATTTATTTTGTTGATCAGATCCTGAATTCAAATTTTTTTGAGGGGGCCCATAAAATTGCTGAATATATGCTCAATTTCTCAATTGCTCTACCATAACTTTCATTTTTTTCTTTTAGAGGTAAAACTAGGGCCACATACTAAGTTTATGTCTTTTGAACACCTTACTTTCTTACAGGTTGGCTTCTCAAATTCTTAATTCACAAAAGGTACATTTTACAATTGTGCATCTTTATGGAATATTTAGCTGAATGGTGAGTTTAAGACCACAGTCTTATATTTCTAAACATCACCTTGCTTATGCTTTCTATACACTCCTAGAAGCCAACTGTTTAAATCTAAGCTCACTGTCCTGAGAATTCTTCTGATGTTTGCTCTAAAAGTTACAACATCATTGTGAAAAAAGAAAAGAAGCTGTCTTTCAGAATCACCACAATGAATGACAGGCTCTGGATTGCAAAAAATAAGGAGATAACTACATTTTGCACATAAAAAAACAGTCTATTTTCTAAGAAAAAATCTAATATACATATCATAAATATATTTAATGCTCAGAGATAAATTTGTAGACATAATCCCTAAACTTACTTTGTTTTCAACATCCTCTCAGAATATTATATATATAATATAGATAGATATATATACATATAAATATATATATATATATATATATATATATATATATATATATATATATTACTATATCAAGTAGAGAAAAAAGAACACTAAGTAATCAGAGGTAAAAAAGAAATAAGTAACAGCTGATCACCAGGCCTTATAAACTACTTAGTACAAATTCATTAATAAAATGTTAGCAGAGTATATTTATTTCCTTTTCATGTAATATATGATCAATTAGGTAAGTTTCCAATCTGAGAGATCTATGTGAAGATTCATATTTAGAGTTTCCCAATTTTTATTTACTATTAAAATACCAAGCCTAAAAATATCCAGTTTTTTTGGAACCACTGCTCCTCATTTACAACTTGATGTATTGTATTATCTGACATTGTGGTACCCATGTCAGAGTTATCAAGAATTTCAATAATTCTGTAGGTGTCTACTAGTGCTTCATGCTGCCAGAAGTGGTTTGATGAAGAGAAATAACCATATTATCTTGGTAATTTAGAAGGTACCAAAATATTCCACTGGAGTAAAAATGATATATAATCATAGTATCCCTTTTCCTATTCGGCATTCTCACCTTGAAATAAATTATGAATGAATTAAAAACTGTCTCCAGATAAATCTAGCAAGAACCAAATCATGTTACAGCATGGGTTGTTTCTGATTTAGTTTTCGGTGTTAGCTGGAAATGGCAAAGCATCATCTTTAGGCCTGCATTCACAGGAAGGCATCCTCATAGGGAATAAACTGTCCTTGAAGAATTTTCAAAGACCAAGTCATAAAGCCTGAAGTCACAGAATTCACTATCCAGTTTTCCCCTGTCCTTTCTGAGCACTTTTTCAGCCTCATGTATCCAATGCCCTCTTAATTTTCTGCCTTAGGATGTTCTACTTTTCTTATCTGAGTCATTTTCCTCTGATTAATTTATATTCTACTTCTCAATATTAAATTAAATAAACTACAGCTCAAAAATTCTTACCTTTCCTGAGATCAGGGGCACAAGCTTTTGCTTCCCTATCAACTGAATGGGCATGTGATTTACTAAAAACCTAGGTAGTTGCCAAAGAGTATATGATTGTTGCTAAAAATGTCGATTTTTATAGTCTTCATGGAGAAAAGAATTGGCAACATATCCACATGTATGCACATAGATTTATTTGTAAGGTTTATCTCAATGCTTTAATAAAATAGCAAAAGTAAAGCCACTAGGATGTTCCTTAATTTAGGAACTATTGAATATATTTGTTATCTCATGGTATGAAACATGATGCAGGATTCATTGCCCCCAAATGGAAAGATCTCCAAAATGTAAAGTTAACTAAAAACTAAAGAAGCAGAAAAATGTTTATAGTCATTTGTACATATAAGCTATAAACTATACATACCTGCACAGATATATCATCACAAATCTAGAAAATTGAACCCAAAAGGTTAACTATTGTTATTTCTTGGGGGAATAGATAGGCATGTTTGTTTACATGAAGAGATATTTACTTTATCTATGCTTGTAATATTTTGATTTTTCCACAATTATTATATATTATTTTCATAAGAAACAATGAAAATTGTACCTGCTTAGCAGCTAAGATTCAGCTTAAATGCCAGAAACACAACAAAATAAAAGTTTTAATAGTGATGATGAATTAGGGAGGGCTTAGGAGTTCCTGGCTGTCTTCAAATAGTCAAAACAGTGTATCTTGAATTTCATCAACAAAGCTTTATGACTCAAAGAAAGAAACACGATACAATTTTCCAGACAATTCTGGAAAAAGGAAAGGTTACTCTGAATTATCCAGGGAATGATCATATTTTTCTACTTCCTTGAACAGTGGGAAGTACATGAGTCTGAAATGTAAATCTCTCTAATATATCATAATGATTTTGCATCTTATATTACATTCCTAATAGCAATTATTTCTGGCTAAATAGTAACTTATCTTCAAGTAATAGAATCTGTCTTTTGAAACACCATATTAGGTGTTATCACAGCTCTTAAGAAGCTTTTATTCTATAAAGTCAAAATAGACAAAAGGCAATCAATCTATTTTTTAGTTAATGTTGCCAAATGGAAAGTATAACATAGAAACCAAAAAAAAAAAAAGCACTCACAATTCCAGGAATCTTTTTATTTTTTTTAATAAAGCAGATGGCTTGTTACACTGTGATAGTAGGAGTGTAAGAGTTAATTTGGCTTCTTTAATGCAAGTTAAGTGATTCACATGGTATGCCTGTTTTTCTTTAACTTTAGACATTAACCAAACTGTGTCAAAATAATAAAGGCTTTTAACATTAATTATGTTTTTATTTTCTCAGTCATTTAATGTGATCATTTATAAATGTAAAATATTTAGCTTTGCAATAGCATTTTAAAGTATAAGGATGACTTGCTTTGTAGAAGACATGAAGACGACTTTTAAAATATTTTTTTTCTCCAGCAATAGTACTTAAGTTAAAATAACTTAGGTATCCATACATTAAGCAAAATTTTATCAACTGGCATCAATCCTCTGGGAAATCTGTTAGATATTAAAGAAGAAAGGACAGCAGGAAAGCATACCGTGGAAAATGATGGAACTGCTACATCAAAGATTCAAATGTTGGCATCACGGAGCTTCCCTCATTCTATCTATTATATCCTACCAATTAGCTTTACTTTATGATGAACTTTTAAGTTCTGGTAAAAATAGGCCTGGATAAACATTTAGATATCCAGAGCAGAGATTGCCAGTAGTAGATTAAGAGAGAAAAGTGCAATTCATCAGTGCAATAATCAGGTGAATAAGGAGGAAATGATGTGCCTTGCCTGCATGTTGTAACAATATCTAACAATGAAGATACCCTTATCACATTTCAGACATATTTTAAGTACCTGATAACCTTAAACTCTTTTAAAATGCATAATAACTCTAAGAATTTATTATTATCCTATGTTTCTAATGAGAAAATCCAGGCTCAGAGGAGTTAAATAATTTGCTTCAAGTTGCATAGTTAGTAAATAGGATTTATATCCTGAGTGATCTAACTCGAGTCCAGAATCTTAATCCCTATGCTACACTGCAAATGATATTTCTCCTTAAAGGGAGTAAAGTAGTTTGTTATGTTTTTTTTTTTCCTTATAGAATTTGAAGAAATCACTTCATTAATCTTAACACTAAACGAAACTCTCAAAATCATCACTTTAGCGCCTTTGAATTAATACTTCCACTACAGTGATTCATGTAGGTCATGCACATGGGAGCATACTGCTGATTGATACAAATAATTAACATCTAACTTTACATACTAAAAATTGGAAGTCAGTTCATATTTGTTCACAACCAACTCTCACCGGGTGTCTCGTAGTGAGAGAGAAAGTTGGAAACTTGCATTCATCTTGTAGAAAAAACATTCTCACAAATATTTTAGTCCAGTGCAGCTAAGTGTAAAAGCTTTGAATATTCGATGTGACGGAATGTTAAATCCACGAATAAACCGCTTACTCATTTTGGGATATCTCTATCCAAAAGCAAGGGGAAACCTGGTAGAAACCCCAGATTTGCCCCTTAGAGGACAGAATTGATGTTTAATGAGAGTATACTGAAAGGTCTGTGTCCTTGGACTCTTCCTTTCTTGAAACTGCACTAGAGTCCTCCATTTTTCAACAGTTGAATTCTTTTCTTACTTTCAACAGACTATATTTGCAAACTTTGTTACAAATTATGGGTTCAATATGTACCCTTTATATCCTTCAACTGATTATTAGTACCATCTACATATACACACTGCTCTTAAAATACATTAGTGAACTCAAATACCATTAACCCTGCATGGTGTTGGCAACACATAAAGTAAAAGCCAGAGCTTCATGTTCTTCTAAACATCTATTGCATACCTTAGAAAAATTATCCAGAGATAGTGTTCTAAAATTATTCAGGAACTAAAGAACTTTTGTCAAACACAAATATTTTCTCAATATGCTAGAAAAAGGTAACTTTTGGAGTCTGTTTTTGTTCTCTGTATAAGGGATCTCCATAAAAATTCAGTAAACATTACTGAACAAAGACAAGCTGTCACATTAGCATTATCATTACGTGGAGAAGTCTGGGGATTAGCTATTTGACTTAAAAAAACAGATGTGAAATTTACACTTTCTAAGTTTCAGTACAAAGCAATATCAAACCAAAACAAGTACATTAGAGGATTTCAGAAACATATTTTAATAGTTTCTTTTTTCAATTTCTTTAAATAAAAATTTCATGACAGGAGAAAGAGCTCTGGTGAATGGAAAGATGAAGACTATTATTTGCCCTCCTCTTACAGTGTCTCACCAAGGTATTTAGAAATCCTGGTGAGTCTGTTATCCAAACACTTTGTAGTCCCAGCTCAGTGGGCTTTCACCCCCTCTGTGCCAGGTTGCCCTGCCTCTCCTGTGGCTACACTGTTTTTCCACTGTCATTTTTATTGAAAAATAAAAGCTAAATTGGAGTTTCAGAATACCTTCCATTTAACTCCTTTAATAAAACGGGAAAGATAAAAGCAACCTAGTCACAAGAGAAGTGTTTTTGAAAGCTGTGCCTTGGATATCAGAGATGCAGAAATAAAAGGATGCTTCAAAAATAGAGCCCACTGGCCTGGCTCTGGCCCTGTGCAGCTCTCCTCCTGTCCTAGACCTGCTTTTAGCTTTAATTTTTTATTCAAGAAATTAAATGGGAGACTTGAAATAGTTTGGATCAAATATTACAACAAATGAAAAATGGGCAGCAGATCATTCTTTTTTAATGCATTATTCTTATACATCTGGGCCAGACAACTTCATCAGGCAATTTTACACATGTCTGTTGGAAAAGCAAATATTATTTATCTTATTTTTCTTTACATGGAGAAAAATACTTCCTTCCACTAGTCCTGGGGAAGGATTAGCATTCATCAAAGTGTGTAGTACTTAAATATCCTCATTGGCATTACAAAATACTGTGAATAAACCTATAACAAAACAAATCTATCTAATTTGGGAATTGTTTATGGATTCCTTTAAATTGTTCCATATATTACTAGCCAAGGTTCTAATTTAGAGTTATGATTCTAATCTTCAGTTTTACTAATGATATTGTTTTAAAATATTTTAAAGAGAAGGCCCCTCCTTAGCTGTGTGATTATAGCTCTATTTGGTATACTTATGTTGACTATTGAACAATACCTTCCAAAGATAAAATAACTTCTGTTAATATTAATATCTAAGTCTAAAGTAGCTGAGAAATAGCAGTCATCAAGACAGCACAATACAAGAGTGTTAAATATAATGTTGCACTAACAAATAAAATTAAAAAGAACCAGTAGCTTTAGTCAATGGAAATCTTTTGATTTTTGAAGAAAATTTTAATTTTACTATTAAACATATGCTTGGAACAACACTGTTCAATAACTACAAGGCTCTGATTTATTTTTCCTATAATTTCAACTAATAATTTAATGAAGCCAATTCTAAAATACCCCTCATCTTTTACTCCCTTAATTAATGCAAAAGACTCAATTTGAGCTTGTAATATTCCTTTCAAGCTCTTATATATCTTTAAGTATAATTTTTTTTTCAAAAAAGAACACTCTGTATCAGTCATTTCATACTATTCCAACCAATCAAAGAGAAACGGGAAATGGAAGCCATAATGGTATTAAGTACATCTCCCAGCATAGGCCAGTCTGATGAAGGATGATTTGTGAAGAAGCGACTGCCCTTTGCCACCGCCAGATTCTAAGGCGTGTGCTAAAAGCATTCTAGTGGCCTTCAATCAGAGCTGCTTCATTATTGTGAGCATAGTATTATTTTAAATTAGCTTTTTATATTTAATTAAATAACACCTAGTCTACAAAGTACCTCTTATTGCCATGCCAGCATTTTGTACGACTATCTTCAAAATAAGTTTCATAGAATAGGCAAAGAATAAACAGAAAGCAATTACTCTTGCTTCATGGAGAAAAAGAAAGAGGGAGGAAAGTGGGTAAATTTGGCAGACTGTCTTTTGATCCTATGAAACAATCTTTCTTTCTTTCTTTTTTTTTTAAAGCACCATTATAGTTAATAATTACATAATTCTCCCTAGGCTCCAACAAAAACCCAAGCAGAATATTTCAACAATACTAAAATGTAAATAGCTTTAGCATTGTCTTATGGTCTTCAAAAGGGTATACCTGATCTAACCCAAATAGTGAGCCTTACCAAATCATTTTGCTCATTCAGGGAATCACTTACTTTCTTGATATAATTTTCTGTGGCATATAGTCTGGTCAGAGACAAAGGATAATTTTGAAGGTGCTGAATACCATATTGTCTTTCAAGTACTCATAGAAAAGTTTCCTTTGTAGCAATAACATTAGTTTTGCAAATGCAAAGGAGAAAAGTACAAAATCATGGAAATTCTAATCTGAAATTTGTTAGTTTGATATAAAGTGTACAGTAGGGTCACATTAAAAAAATATATATATATAGTATAAAATACTGCTTTGTAAGAGAATATTTTCATCCAGATGTGATGGCACATATTGACTTTCAGGTTTTGCTGAAATAAAATTCATTAATTACCTAACATGAGGATGTAAAGTTAAATGCATCCTAAGTTAATTTACATGATATATATCTGGAATCATTGACATTTCTTTAATCCCTAAAGTAAAGGATACTAAATATATGAATTTTTTTCTGCCTATACTATAAATGTACCATATGTTCATTTCTTATTAATTGAATAAACAAGCACATATTTAGGCATAGTATATGTACATTGTTATTTTGAAAGCATTTTCTCACTAAAAAGATGTAAGGAAAATATGTATGAGCTAATTGTAGGTTGATGATTCAAATTAATTATTATTTCTCTAATTGTTATATATATTTGGAGAGAATCAATTTCTTCAACAGTGCATATACTTGTACATTATGATAAGGCAGTATTTACTTTTGGCCTGTGTTCATTATAAGTGACAGTTGGCATTGAAGGTGACTAAAATTTCACTGATTAATTTTTTTCTGCAAAATACTGTTGATACAAGAAACAAAATGAATGTAAAAATTTTTCTTTCATTTCCTACATTTAATATTTTTCAAAGTCTGATAAAAAATAACTTCCAAATTTTCAGATACTTTAAAGACTGATATGTACTTACATAAAAATGGTAGTAGCAACCATTTGGTTGTTTAGATTGAACTTTTTGAGGTAATTTTAGATTTACATATAGTTGTAAGAAATAATGCAGAGGTTGTATGTACACCTTCCCCAGTTTGCTCCAATGTTAGCATCTTGCAATATTAAAGTACAATATTTTGTCTAAGCTGTTGGAATTGATAGTCACAACATAAAACATTTCCCTCACTTCAGAGATCAAAGATGCCCCATAGTGTTTTCATTTGTTTGTTTTGTTTTTTGTTTTTTTTAGTAGCCATATCCTCTTTCCTCCTACCTCATCTCTTCTTAACTCCAGGAATTATTTGTTCTCCATTCTCTTATTTTTCACTTTGATTACATATTATGAATGGAAGTATATAGTATACATCCTTTGATATAGACTCTTTTGTTCATAATTATCTGAAATTTTATTCAGATTATTATATCTATTAGTAATTTATTACTTTTACTGCTGTATAAGGAATCACTGACATTTCTTTCCTCCCTAAAGAAAAGGACACTAAATATATCAATTTTTTTCTGCCTATACTAGAATTGTACCATATTTTCAAAGACATATCTTACTAATTGAACAGACAAGTACATATTTAGGCATCATATGTGTACATTGTTATTTTGAAAGCATTTTCTCACTGAAAAGACACAAGGAAAATATGTATGAGCTAATAATAGGTTGATGATGTAAATTAGTTATTATTTCTCAAATTAGTTATTATTGCTCTAATTGTTAAATATATTTGGAGAGAATCAATACATAATGTATGTACCACAGATCTCTAAACATTTATCGGGTGAAGAGCATCTTGGTTATTTTCCCTCTCTTTCTTTTTTTTTGTGGTTATGAATAAATTTGGAATAAATAATTATTTTCAAGTTCTTTCATAAACAACATGTTTTCTTTCTCCATAGTAAAAGTCCAGGAGTGCAATTGCTGGTTTGTATGGTAATAGTACAATTAGTATTTGGTTTTATTTTCTGTTTCTAAATAACTGCCAAACATTTTTCTCCAGAGTGGCTGTATCATTTTACATTCTCACCAGTAATACATAAGTGGTATGTTTTTTCTCCATGCTTACCAACATTTAATGTTACTTTTAAAAAATGTAACAGCTCTAATGGAGATGTACTTATATCTCATGGTGGTTTCATTTTCATTATCCTAATGGCTTACAAAGCAGAACAGATATCCATGTGCTTAACCTCTATCTTTACAACCTCTTTGTTGAAATGTCTTTTGCTCATACCTTCTAATACATAAAGATGTTAAATTATTTTATTATTGTTCTTTTACTGGTTTTGAGAATTTTTGAAATTGTTACTTATATATTTTTATTTGCTCTTTATCAAGCTAAAGAATACCCCTTCTATACCTACTCTTCTGAGAATTTTTATTATTAATGAGTGTTGAATTCTGTCAGTTTTTTCAATATAGACTGATATGATTATGTGGTTTCTCTTCTTTACATTGTTAAAATAGTGGCTTTCAGTGATTGATTTTGAATATTCAACCTGTTGTGCATCCTTTACAATAAACCCAACATGTCCGTGATGCAGTGTTTCTATTTTATATTATTGAATTAT
The DNA here is from genome assembly GCF_048772815.1 of Callospermophilus lateralis. Taxonomy (NCBI): domain Eukaryota; kingdom Metazoa; phylum Chordata; class Mammalia; order Rodentia; family Sciuridae; genus Callospermophilus; species Callospermophilus lateralis. The sequence goes on along the minus strand of NW_027513245.1, from coordinate 1,699,146 downwards.
AGTTAAATTTTTTTTTTCTAAGAGTTTTTAATCTAGGGTAGAACATTGGCCTATCAAGTACAAGGCCCTCGGTTCAATCCTAAGGACCACATAAAAGTAAATAAATAAAGGTATTGTGTCCTACTACAATTAAAAAATAAATATTAAAAATGAGTTTTAATCTATATTCTAAAGCAATATTGATCTATATATTTTTTTGTGTGTCAGTAGTTTTTGTATCATAATAACGTGAGCTTCACTAAATGAAATAGTGAATGAACTCTTCTGGTTTTGGAAGAGATTATAAAGTATTGATATCAATTCTTCCAAGATTTGGTAAAAAATCCCAGCTAACCCATCTGAAACTGGGGACTTTTGTGGGGGATGATTTTTAATTAGGGATTCATTTTCCTTACAAATTGTAAGCCTACTTAAATTTTTATTACTGTTTGATTGAATCTGTGTTGGTAATTTTTGTTAAAAAGAGGAATTGGTTAATTTTATCTCAGCTGTCAAATTTATACATGTAGTATTTCTTGTTCTATTTCTGTATTATCCTTGTGATGTCTTCCAGGTCTGTAGTGATATCCCTTTTTATTGGATATTATTAATATTCATCTTCTTTCCTCCATATTCATAAGTCTTTCTAGACCTCTGATAGTATTATTACTCTCATCAAAGAATTGCTTAGATATTTTAATAGTTTTCTTTAATGTAGTAGTGTTTTCCATTGCTTAGATTTTGTTTTTATCTTCCTAATAGCCTTCTATTTGTTCATTTTGGATTCATTTTGTTTTTGTGTACCTAGTTTCTTGTGGTAGGAGTTCAGATGATGATCTTTTCTAATACATGCATTCAGTACTCTACAGTTTCCCTCTCTCAGTATGATTCCCACTGCTTCCACAAATGTTAATAATGTCCTGCATTTTCAATTTCATTCAGTTCAATATACTTATAAAAATTTTCCTCCCACATTGACTTTATATATTCAATTGTTTCTAAGCATTTGGAAATTTTCCTATTTTTTGTAGTTGATTTCAAATTTGATTAAAATTATTATTATTTCAATTTAAATGACCTGAGGTTTGTTTTATGAACAAATATATGGAATACTTGGCATATGTCTCATGAGCACATTTAAATATGTTTTCTACTATTTCTAGAGGAAGTAATTAGATACTATTGCTCAAGGTTTTGTTGAATTTCATAATATGTATATTATGTTTTTACAGCTCTGTTTTATGGTGCATACACATATATTTATGATTACTGTTCATGATTGATTCTTTTATCATTTTTGAGATCTCACATTTCTGTAATTTTCTTTGCTCTGACGTTTACATGAATTAGTTAATATAGCCACTGCTACTTTTTTTGATTCAGGTTTGTAAAATATATTTTTTTTAAATTTTGCATCTCTTTAATTGAACTTCTGACATTGTTATATTTGAGTTTCAATAGTATGTGATAATATGTTTTTCTAAAATTCTATTTTTCCATTTTTGCATTTAAATTATTTGCTTAATTTAATGACTGATATAGGAATGTTTAAGTCTACAATTTCATGTTTTGTTTTCCTGGTTCTGTTTTTCATTTCTTTTTTTTTCCCTTTATCATCCTCCTATAAGTTACTGGAACTTTTATTTAGAATTTAATTTTTATTTATATAGAGTGTTTTTTTTTCAGAACAACTCTTTGTAGAATTTGTTAGTAGTTCCTTAAGTTATAATATACGTGTGTGTATGTACGTATCTGTGTATTTCCATTTTTTAATTTATTTCAAGCATATATATGCTTAAAATATACATGCATTTATGTGTTTATATATTACATATATACATACACACACACACATATATATATATACATATATATATATATATATATATATATATATATATATATTCTTCTTTCTGATATTCTCAGATTTGTTTATCATTTCTGTTTATTAAACTTTCTTTAGCCATTCTTTTAGCATAAGACTGCTGGTAAAAACAAAACAGAAAACAACTTTTAGTTTTCCTTTATGAAGACATTCCTTTCATTCTTGAAAAATATGTTCTCTGAAACCTATAGGTTTCTGAACTGGTGGTTCTTTTTTTTCAGCACTTGAAAAAAATGTTCAGCCACTTTTCCAAGCCTCCATAGTTTCCACTGAGAAATCTGTTGTCATTCAACTGGTTTGCTCCTATTTGTAAAGTTTGATTACTTCCATAATGTCTACAAATGTTTCATCTATATTTAGTTTTCAAAGTGTGACTATGATATGTCTTGTCTTAAATTTCTTTGAGATTATATTACTAGGGTTAGTTTTATTCTTCAACCTATGGTTTTTCACAAAATTTGGGGTGTTTTTAGCTACTATTCAAGTATTTTTCAATCACTGCTTTCTTTCTCTTCAGCCTCCAGAACCCTAATGATACAGAATTTAATACTTGGCAAGTGTTAAATACTTGTTGTCCTCTTCAGCATCTCTGAGGTTCTCTTTCTTTTTTACTGCAGCATATTTTATCCGTTTCAATATTGGGTAATTTACCTGTGATTTCAGGTCTCTGATTCTTTCTTCTGTGTCTTCCAGTCACTTTTTCAACCCATATGCTACAGTCTGAATGTTTATGTCCCCTCAAAATTCATGCATTGAAACTTAACCCCCTTGGTGATTGTATTAAATGGGAGTGCCTCTTTGAGGCCTAGTCATCTGGGTCATGAGGCTCTGCATTCACAGATATGATTAGTGCCCATATGAAAGGACTGAAGAAATTTGTTTAATTTTTTTCTTTTTTAATTTCAGTATATGTTTTTTTTAAATTTATTAATGTATTCTAATTTGTTATACATGACAGCAGAATGCATTTCAATTCATAGTACACATATAGAGTGCAATTTTTTCATATATCTGGTTGTACACAAAGTAGAGTGTCTTCATACATGTACTTAGGGTAATGATGTTCATCTCATTCCACCATTTTTTTCTGCCTCTTGCCCCCTCCCACCACTCCCTCCCCTTTGGCCTCTCTAAAGTTCTTCCATTCCTCCTATGCTGCCCCACCCAGTCACATTATGGACCAGTATCCACATATCAGAGGAAAAATTCAGCCTTTGTTTTTTTAGGATTGACATACTTCATTTAGTGTGGTATTCTCCAACTCAAATCATTTACCTGAAAATGCCATGATTTTATTTTAATTCTGAGTAATATTGCATTGAGTGTGTGTGTGTGTGTGTGTGTGTATAGAATGTAGTAGAGGATAGATAAGTAGACAGATGGATGGATAGATAGATGATAAGAACACTAGACAAAAATATGTCGATATAATTTTAAAATATTCACTTTGAAAAGGAATATGAAGGGTATAATTCATATATCTTACATCCTTATTTCTATCTCTGAATATTCTTAAAATTTGTGATTATTTAAAAACCGACTGATATTCAGTAAAGCATTTTTCTAATCATATACTAAATATGGCTTTAGGGCTTTCAATAATGCTATGCTGGCTCTATATAAATAGCTTCAGAGATGCACACAGATGCACTAATTCCATCTTCATTTCTTTGCTTACAATGCTGTCCTATTTATTGCCAGCTGTCTCAAGATTGTTTAAGATATCTTTTCCCATGACTCCAATTTTCTACTTCATCTCTGGATTTGAAGTTCTTTTCTTGACCACAAAAAGACCTTATGTTACCCTATACTAAACTGTCTATCTTTCAATGAATAAATATACCTACCAATTGAATAAATGTCATATGTTTGGCTTGTTGCTACTTTGCCTCCATACTGAAATACATATTAAATCATTGTTGCCATGACAAAGGGACATGAAATTTGAAGCTGCCAACACTGACTGCATCCACCCAATTTTCATTCATGTTATTTTAAAAAATGATAAAAAGGGATAAAAGGGGGATATGAATCTATTTTCCCCCAGGATGATGTGATTTTAGTACTTAACATTCCTTAGGTAAGATCGTTATTCTGGTCACAAGCCTGCCTATCACTATTATCATTAAGTTCACACATTTTCATCTTGCACAAAAGAATATTGAAAAGTGTCTTCTTAATCCAAATATGCTATTTCTATATCAGTCCTCTAGAATATCAACTTAGTCATTTTGTCAAAAATAGGGAATGAAGACAGTCTACCATACCTTTTTTCTTGGTGAATATGTTCTGACTTCTGCTAATGATGACCTTTTTCAGTACTCAAAAATCATCCATCCATTTAGAATTCCCTTCAAATATTTTACTGAGCATAAATGTCAAGATCCCTGGTCTATAGTTTTAAGACTCTGCCTAACCTTTTCAGAAACTTGGGACATTTGCCTTTCTTTACTCTCATGGCAGCTCCCCTATTATCAATAACTCTTCAAAGATTACTGACATCGATCTTATCTTCAAAATTACTCAGTGCCCTAAATTAGATACTTTCTGAACCAGAAAAGCAAGTCATTCAGAAAAAAAATTTAGACCTTTTCTGTCATGTCTCTGCAACTTTTGTGCTTTAATTTCTCTTCATCATTTAGTTTCATCCTTCCAACGTGAAGAACATTCTCTTTGACAGAAAAGAAAGGAAGCAAAATTGAAGTTAAGAAGATAGTCTTTTTGTCTTTTACTATTCCCTATTGCAGTATTTGGCCCAGAGAGAAGAACTCTTATAATTTTGTTCACAGCATAACTTAAAACTTTTTTTTTGGTAGGGAGTTTGAAAATATTAACCCATTCATAAAAATCGACTTTCTTATTATGATTCTAAAATACACCTAATGTCTTCTCATATTCTTTAATTTTCCCTCTTTTTTACATATTTTAACTTTAATTGTGTTTATTAAAGAATGTCATATACAAAATTTTTATCTTCCTAGACAAATTTTCCTATTCTTTTGCACCAAAGTTTTTCTTGACTCCATGATCAAGATACTGTTTTAAGAGCCTCTTTCAGACCAATCTCTTCAGGTAGTCTGCTAAGAATGACGTCTCTGAATATATTGAATTATTCTTATTAAAGTCTGAAGTTAATGAGTTTAATATTAACATTTTTCTACATCATTTGTTGACCTTTAATAGCTGTGGAGAATACCACTAGGAATAGTATATATAAAACTACACCTGGTGTAATCAGTTTCTCCTAAAGTCACAATCATTGTCACTTCATAAAACAGATACTCTATATTGGTTAATTTAGATTTATATTACAGTTCTCATTTTCTCCCTTTTTTCCTTGAAATACAAAGTCATTCCAAAAGAAAATATCAGTATTTTTTTTAGTACCTGAAGGAACACACACACACACACACACACACACACACACACACACACACAATTTTTCTACACTCTTGCACAGAACAATTTGAAGACTAGAAGTACATTCCTCCCAAACTGATGAATTCTCTGACACCAGCTGATTGTCCTACAGTTCTGACACTGTCTACCTCAGTTCACATTAGCTCCTAAATTGGAAGGCTCGGGGTTATAAGTGCATTCCCAGTTGAGGTGCCTATCACAAGTCTGATTGGGTATAAATTGGGGGTTTCTCAGGATTCCCCCTTCATTATTGACAAATGGTTAGAATGGATCATAGAATTCTGGGAAACATTTTACTTAGGTTTATTGATGCATTATAAAGGACACAACTCAGATACAATAAGATGGAAGAGATATATAGACAAAAGAATTGTTAACTGGGCAATATCACTCCTCAGTTCTGGTCTTCTTGAAAGAAACATTTCAGCCAAGAGACTTAGAATAAGCAGAAAGGTTTTATTTAGTAAAATGGAAATATATTTTAGAGTGTGTGCAGTGGGCCATCCCAAGATATTAAGTTGTATGAATTTTTTCACATGGTTGGGTTTGGTGTTTGAAATCTCCCTCCTGATATATTATTGTATTTGGACAATAATCAAATTTTCTGCCATGGGTTAGTACCTTTATGCTCTACACATGCTCCAAAGTTGGAAAAACCCTTAGGCTGGTTACACTGCTTCTTTTCAGTGTTAAGAAGGTAGTCTCTCCATGGCCATGAAGAAGTCAATTTTATGGGCAATTTATTTGATGACCTGAAATGGAGTGAGTTTTCTTCACTCAAGATGGAGCCAGTTCTATTCTCTCTCCCCCAACTCCCCTGCTCATACCACCTTTCTACTCTTGCAGTATAAGGAGTGAGGCAGAGGCCTCTATGGCCCATCTGGGCATTATATAACTCTCAGTCCCTTGGTGGACAATAACCTTGAAGATCATAAAATATTTTTCGGGAATTTTTGTAAAATTTAATCTCAGTTCCCCTTACTTTCCTGAAGGTTGGGGAGTGGGACTAAAATTTCCAACCTTCTAATTCTCTAATCATTTGATCTTTCTGGTTACTGGCCCAATCCTGAGACTACCTAGGGGCTCCACCCTTAGTCAACTCATTAGCATAAACTTTCCTATGGTATGAAGGAGCTCATTAGGAATAATAAAAGACACTCTTATCATGAAAGAAATCGCAATGGTTTGGGGAGCTCTGTGCCAGAAACCAGAGACAAAGGCTAAATTATTTCTTGTACAGCCTTACTGTTATTTGAAATTCCTCCATGGTATCATTGACACATTTGCAGCTCAGTTTTGAGATCTGTATCTCACTAAGTATTTTTAATAAAGGTGCTCACATGCCCATTTGCAGGCAGCTTTAAAATGGTCTAAAAGGTAAAGCCAGTTAAATACCAAATATTTAAGTGTGTGAAGTTGAGGCCAAAGCTATGAATGACATCTTTAATATCTACCCAGATGCTTGTGAAAATAAGCCATATTTGGGAAACATTCATGTATTTATATCATACTTCTATATAAATGTAGCTTTTATTCTGCCAAATTCTTTGCATTTTGATATTTTCTTCCAGAATTTCACTATTAAGTTCTTGTATTTCCAAATGACTTGGTAGTACCATTGCTCTCCCATCATGTTCCTTTATTCTCATGTTTACAAATCCTTACTGTATTCTATTTGTGGATCTAAACATGATCCCATCAACCTGTAAAGTCAAAAGTATCCTCTAGTTAAATATTTATTCTGTTTGCCCATTGTTAATAACCTTTTTGTTTGGAGATTTCTTCTAAGAAATTAAACTGTGACTTTCTTCACTCATGTACCACACCACGTAATGTAATGCATTTTATTATCTTTGTCTCCAATCAATTTCAGCTTTTATCATTTCTTATTTTAAAGCCCTCTCTTTCCTACTAACAAGTCCCCTAAAAATCATATCATCTTTCTAATTGTTTTTGTTGTTCTTGTTGTTTCTATTGATATGCAGTTATGTAGTGAGGAGAGCATAAATATTTTTCTGCACGAATTTCTTATATCTGAGACACTTAAATTCCTAAAGATGTATTATTTTACCCTTATAAAAAGTAAAATTTTATATATTTGACATATTTGAGGTTGAGGGAGTGAAATAATATATGGTTTCCATCACTGCATAGATATCTCATAGCCTAGAAAAATAAATTTCATTTATACATATGAGTTTGTTTACATTCTACTCATGATTCATTTATTCAAAAAAATTTTTTAGCATTTTGTATTCAGCATTTTCTATGAGTAGAATGTCACAAGGCACAAAAAGGAAAATTTCTTAGGTAAACTAAGTGTACTGACCTAATGGAGATTCCAACAAATGAAAAGCAATTACCAAAGAATAATAAATTCTATTTTAAGGAAAGGCCTAACTACTGTAGAATGGACACTCAAATTCTACTGGAATCCAACAACAGTAATCACCATCCTGAGAGCAATCAGAAATTTACCAAAGATTCCCCTTATTTAAAAGACAAGAAAAATCTCTCTCTGTGTGTTTTTTTTTTCTCTCAGAAAGCTTAGAATCATTGCTTGTGGGGGAAATTCTCAAGTATGTTTGTATCTTCTTTACTTTCTCTTGTTTTCTCATGTACTCAGTTTGCAACTCTGGCCTTGATTTCTATCACCTTTGCTCATTTAAGCTTACTTTTTCATAAAACTATAAATGATATTAATCATATAATAAGTTCAGAAGTTCGCAATAATAAAATATTTAACTTTATATCTCACATAAACTTCACAGTATGTGATTTTTATCTCTGTTTTAAAGATGAAAAAATTGAGGCAGAACAGTTAAATTTAACAAGATTTACCAGCCAATTAGTGGGGAAAATGGACTATTTATGGTTTTATTTATTCCACTATATTATATCTCATATCTCCCACATGGATAGTATATCAAACAGGAATGATACTCCAATTGTGAATAACCTGACATAAACTAACCAAAAAAAATTAAATAAAATGATTGTGTTTAACATGGAGGAGGCTGAGTAAGAAGTGGTGATTGAAATCAAATATGTGAAAAAACAACATTTGTAATACAAGTAGTGTTGTTCCAAACGGAAGTTTTATTCATATTTTGGATCAAGAGATGGAAGAGAATTTTAAGTGTTATTAGTATTTGTCTTGAATGACATTTCATATGTCTTCAGCGGGGCTGCTAGCCAATGTGTGAAATTTTCAGGTCTCAGCCTATGTGAATAAGTATGAATGCAGATATATAAAATGGAAGTCTTCATTAGGATATTAAGGAACAACTGTCTTCACAAAGGAAAAAAAATCCTATAAATAGATGCCTATTTGATAGCACCCTAATGTCAAGTCATAATAGCACTATTTGAGAAGAACTTTCCTGATTTTACTTTTCTGAATTCATCTTTAAATGAAATGAAATACAGATAAGAACAATATTTTAAAAATCACTTGTGGACATTTTACTTGTAATTGAGGAGTTTTATTTCTATCCATGTTTAATATATCATTTCACAAATGAAACTTGATAAGAAAAATTTTATATGTGAACTAACTGAGGTGACTCACATCACACAAAATAAAGGTCTAAATGCAAAGTAAAAATAAAAATGACATGTAACTTTTATATTTTTAACACAGAAAAAAGTATCAGTTATTTAAAGGACATTTGCAAGATTTACTATAGAGTTGGATGTAGAATATTAAAGAAGGAGTAAAGATGGGATCTATGAATTGGGGCTGAAAAGCAATGTATTATAATTTATTATGATGGTTAATCTGAGGGCCCAGCTGTTAAGAAGTTCTATATAAATCAAACATCTCTATAAAAATATTATATTTCAGTCCTATAGTAAATGTATGTATGCAATAATTAACCTTGATGAGTACTTAGAATCCACAGTACACCCTTTAAATACATGAACCCTGGATTTTACAAAGTTAACAGATTTGGAGTCAGGCAATCTTGCAAGTTGTATTTCCTGGCCCCATGAGCTTTGCTGACAAACTCCAATTTTTGTGTATTTGGAAATGGAGTATGGCATCTCTGACTCAAACCTTGGAGAATTAATGGATATTCCATGGTAATAATTTACCACAATAACAAAAAGCAGATAATACAAAGTTTAATTATTGTCTTATTTTTTCTGGTCACATGGATACTATCATAAATTTGATCACTGAGAAATCTAAGTAATGTTCACAATAATACTTAGCACTAAAAGACAGAGCTACCAGGTAACTGATTTCATATTGCTGTTTTCCTCCATATACCCCTCTGCTTCCGAAGGCAGATGTGCTATAAGCAGTCTAATAAATACCCTTGATCAAATCTCAGTCCACAACTAGCATGTATTAATTTTTTTTAATCTAGAACTGTGAAGATGTTATTTTTTCTTTTGTTTGTTTTCCAAAAAAGCAAAAAGAATGATTCTAACGCTATTTATACCTATTACAAAGAATTAACCATACAAAAATTTTTTACATAAAGATAAGAATAGGCTTATTGCTATACACAAAACACACCTATTGATTCCCTCAGTGTGAATGCCTTTCAGAAATTCCACATTCCATCTTATTCATGCTGGAGAAAAAGTACATATAAAAATTGGGGTCTTTAATGCTATTTTTATGCACAATTATTTTTCTTTCATTTGTGCTAAGAATAATATATATATATATATATATATATATATATATATATATATATATATGTGTGTGTGTGTGTGTGTGTGTGTGTGTGTGTGTGTGTGTGTGGTGTGTGTGTAGACTCATATACACACACACATATATATGATTTAAATATTTCATCCTGGATTATCAGAATAAGGAAACACATTAAAGTATTACCAGTTTCCAAACAACCAAGAAAGTTTTTGTGTATCTCTTGTTTAATTGGGACTTAGGGACCACAGTCAAGTCTAAATTGCTTTACTCTGTGAGAAGAGAATATAATTATGATAACTATTCAGAAAATTTAGGGAAAGCAAGACTTATTTTCAAAAACTATTCAGAGAATTTCAGGGAAAGCTGGAACTGATTTGATATGCTTGTATATCTGAATATGAATGCATTTGCACTTAGTTTTATGGCATATGTATATGTGAGGTGTCTAAATCTGATGAACAATAAAATTTAAGCCAACAATAAGAGTAATTCAATTAAAAAGCATGAGAGTTGGAGGAATAGCTCACTGTTAAAGTAATTCTTTAGCATGGGTAAGACAATGGATTCAATCCTTAGAACACCCCCCCCCAAAAAAAAAAGACCTATTGTTAACATAGGGGTAAAACTCATGTATAAGACAATGCAAGAATGTTCAGAGATGAAAGATTAGATTAAGAGAGCTCTGACTCTATCAGTAGATTAACCCATTAATATGAATTAACTGGATGGTATCTGTAGACAGGTAGAGTATGGCTGGAGTAAGAAGTCACTGGCAGATTTTTATTTTGTCCCTGGTAATCAGAGCACTCTCTCTCTCTCTCTGCTTGCTGGTGGCCACATCCTAAGTTGCTTTCCTGTACCACGCCCTTCCACCAAGATGTTTTCCTTCACCTCAGGATCAGAGGTGTGGAGTCAGGCTACCGTGAACTGAACCTTAAATAATCTTAAGCCAAAATAAACTTTATTTCTCCTTCATGTTCTTCTTATCAGGTCTTTTGGTGACAGTAACACAAAAGCTGACTAAAACAACTATTAATCAACATACTTGATGGTATGTTTTAGTTAACTGTTGCATTGCTTTGTCCAAAAACCCAACAAGAACAATGTAGAGAAGAAAAAGTTTATTGGGGGTTCATTGAATTTTGCTCTTAAAGACTGTGGTAAACTAGAATACATCAGTTTTCATCCAAAAATAGTAAGAATTAATTTCCAAATTAAGCACCCTACTCTACCTATTGATATTTGTTAACTTTGACAATAATTTGATTAAAAATTAGTTCAGGCTATGCCAAAATAAATAATTAACCAAAAGTGAGCTATTTCAAAGTAACATGTCAGGTATTTGTCCTTCTAGAAAAACAATGATATAAACTCCAATAAAACACCATAGTTTTTCTTAGGGGAGCAAAGTTACCTTTGAAAAAGCAATTCTGATTTCATTCAAAACTTAAGAGAATTTAAGTCTCAAGTATCTGTGTGTTTCTATGTCAATATTTTCTAATCATAGTGTTTATGATTAAAAAAAACTGTAAAGAAAGAGAATGGTAATTTCCTATAAATATAATTAGAATTCAAAATGCAATATAATATATATGTATATATGTACTTATATATATTTGATAACTAAAAGCAAAAGGTAGCTGCAGTTTAATAAAAAAACAAACTGAATCTGCAAATAAGTATTGGAGGAAAACTGTTGCTTTTCCCAGGCAAATCTACCTGTTGTGACTGATAGTTTGAATTAACTATACTGTGTTAACATTTTGGGGATTTGTTTTTTGTTAAAGATACCAAAATTTACAATAATTTATATTTCCTCAGTTACCCAGTGAATTTAAGATATGCCAGTGACTTGTGGCTATGCATGAATATAATTTTTCTGGAGGATATGATGAGTAGATGGTAAATATACATCTCTTTTGAGTTTGAAATATTTGGTTGCTAATGATCTGGAGATGAAAGGCTTTAGAACCCAATTATAGTTTCTTTTCCTATCCAAATATTTTTTACATAACTTTTTAAATAATGAACCATATTTTCATGTATATTACACAATCATGAAGGGAATATAAAATGAACAAGATACCTTTCCCAAACTGCTTATATATTTTATGAGATTACTCATTGGTTTTGAGTGGATTTGTTATACAGTCTTCAGGCATTCTTAAACTCACAACTTAAAAGAGAAAATGAGCTACACTTTAAAAGTGAAGTAAGAAAATAATACACTTTTAAAGGATTTTGGCTTTGTAGCCAAGATTTTACATCTTCCTCTTTTGACTCAATGAGACCAGAATTTCCAGTATTTTAAACAAGCCATATAGTGTGATCAGAGCAACTGCAGGGATACCATATGAAACATCTTTTAAAAAGTCTGGTCCGAGGAAGTTTTTAATGCTATTGACGCTCTCCCCACTCTTTAAAACTTGATGTCTGTTGCTAATATAATTTTTTAAAGCACATGAAAAATGTATAGTCAATAAAAATTTTTCAAAACCAAAACATGCTCAGTATTACTGTTAATGGTTTCTCCTTTCCCTCAGTTTATATAATATTATTTTATTGGTTGAAATAGGGTATTGATTCCATGTGTTAAGCTTTCAGACTTTTCTCCTTTGATAGAAGTTTTTTGAATGTGGCCAACTACTTCTGGATCTTGAAGTTATGAATATGACTATCTGCATAATTTTCTAAATAAAGAGATATTTCAGATGGTAGTATATATAATATGTTCTTACAAGATGCAGGCTCTAATAAAAGAGATTCCATCAACAGGGTGGTAATTAGACTTGGTGGCACAGAATTTTAATATTTTAAAATATCAACATTTCCTCATGCTATAAGAAGCAATATAATTAATGGCTCTTTCAGTCTTTTTTATTTTTATCATTTTGCAGTCTAGAATTTAGCTGAAAATAATTTGTGCCCAGGTAAAATGTTTTCACTTTTGTATTCCAAAGATAGACCATGTATGGGTACATTTTACCAGTTATTGAATTTTTTAATGACTTTCCACTTAGGGGCAAAATCATATTACCACTTAATACAAGATTACAAAGAAAAGCCTATTTCTGAAGGAATTTTAACTTTATGAAAGTAGCAGTGTCTGGAAATTACATGAATGGGCTTCATTCTCCCTTTCAGGTTTGAGTGGATGAGAACACGGTGCTTCACATATGGAAGAAATGTCTCCCTCTGCTCATCTCCATCCAACTCAGAGTTTCCTTGAATAGAGAGAAGTATGACTTCGCTTAGGGAAGAGATGCAGCAACTCAGTGTGCTTCTGTTACACTACTTGGATAAAAAAGCATTATTCAATTTTTCCTGCAATTCTGGGTAAACATTTTATTAAGGATATTTTCAAGAATGTATACAAGTAGAGATAATAATATACTAACCTATATCTACCTATTGTCATTTTCCAGAGTTATAAATATATGACAGAAAAGACTTTATCTATAACCCTCACATTTCCTTCCCACAGGTTATTTTGAGTAAAACTCCAGACTCCCTATAATTGGATCCATAAGTATAATCGTGCACATCCCTAAAATATAAGGGATTTAAAGACCATTTAATTGATTAAAAATATACAATTATTATGTACAACATGATGCTTTAAAAAACATAGTTTGATACCTCTTCACACCTAAAGTATTTTAATTCCTTAATATCATTAAATTTCTCACCAACTTACAATGTTACCGCAATATTTTAGAGAGTTTTATGGAACTGTCCAAATCGATCATGTATTTAGCAATCAGTTGGTATGTTTAATAAGTCTTGTTTAATTTATAGGACACCCTGTCATTCCTTCTCTTTTTTCCCTTGAAACTCATATATTCAAAAAACTATAAATTTGCCTGCAGTTTTCCACAATCTGAGGTTTACTGATTGCCTCATCCAGGTATGTTTTTAAATATGCTTCATTTTACACTTTATATCATATAAATTGTAAAGATATAAATGAGAAATAAAATTGGTAAGAGTTAATTTTTAATAAGAACACTTTATAAATGAAACCAATAGAATTCTAATACAAAGAATATTATATCGAGCTGTCTACTATGATCATTGACCAAATTAATTTGTTAGATGTTGAAAAACTTTGTCAATCTTTGTTCATTAATTAGCTGAAATGTTCCACAAAGAATAATCTTCCCTCACCTATCATTAAGGTATCGTGAAGTGTAGTTTCATTAAAAGTCAGTATAAAAGCTTACTATTTCCTTTTTACGAGTACTTTATTAAATATGATTTTTTTCTAGTGTTCTCCAAAGTTAAGTTGAACTTTGTTGGCCAAATTTAGATATCTTTTCAAGTGAAAGGGAGTATTATCAGTCATTATATTAGGAGAATAAAATAATCCAGACTGCCTGCCCTTGGTAAAACAGAACAGATAATCATTTTAGGCAAAGGTGATTATCTATCCATAAGGTTTCAAGCTTTGGTTTTTGCTTTGCTATTTAAATTATCCTCATAAACTCATATATTTAAGTATACTTGATATATTGCAATACTTGCAGTATTTATATCATTGATTCTCAGATAATCGTGACAGAATATGATGCTACAAAACTGTACTTATTTACCTCCTGATACAAGATTTTCCAAAACCATCTTACATATTTCAGGCCACAAATCAGGAATTAGCCATTTTATAAGTAGCTCTTTTTTCCTCACTTTTAGAAATGATATTTAGGCACAAAGATCTGGGCACCCGAGTGTTTATTGCTAACGGTTTGGTTGTTTATTGATCTTTTTATTTTATATTTTACTTTTTCATTTGTTTTAATTAGTTATACATGACAGTAGAGTGTATTTTGACACATTGTTCACAAATGGAGCACAAGTTCTCCTTCCTGGATGAACATGGTACAGAGTCACACCAGTAGCGTATTTATATGTATACATAGGGTAATAATGTCCATTTCATTCCACCATTCTGCCCATCCCCACACACCCCCCACTTTCCTATGCACAATCCAAAGTTTCTTCATTCTCCCCACCTCCCATTATGGATTAGCATCTGTTTATCAGAGAAATCATTTAGCCTTTTGTTTTGGGGTTTGGCTTATTTTCTTAGCATGATATTCTCCAGCTCCATCCATTTACCTTCAAATGCCATGATTTCATTTTTTTTATATGTACCACATTTTCTTCATCCAATCATGTATTGAAGGGCATCTAGGTTGGTTTCATAATTTAGCTTCTGTTAATTGATCTTCTACAACCATTGATGTGGCTACATCACTGTAGTATGCTGAATTTAAGCCCTTTGGGTATAAACTGAGGAGTGGCATGACTGGATCAAATGGTGGTTCAATTCCAAATTTTCTGAGGAATCTCCATATTGCTTTCCATAGTGATTACATCAATTTGTAGTCCCACCAGCAATTTGAATGTACTTCGCGGCAACATGCACGCCAACACTTATTGTTGCTTGTATTCTTGATAATTGCCATTCTGACTAAGGTAAGATGAAATCTTAGAGTAGTTTTCATTTGCATTTCTCTAATTTATAGAGATGATGAACATTTTTTCATATATTTTTATATATATTCATATAAAGTATCTTGAAATATTCCCTCTTTGGTGGTTATTAGTTTTGCCATCTCTTTGTTATATTAGGTTAATTTGTTTTATTTTGCATTAGATTTTTATGGGTGAATTTTTAAAGATATTTTTAATTATACAAAATATTTATATGACTTCAAAGATGAATTTATAAAACAGATCTATTCAGAGGTATCTCACATTCATTACTTACAAAAATATATAACTACATGCACAATTCTTTTATCACAATAAAAATCATTTTTTAATATTGTAGTTTTCTCTTCTCCCTTTTCATTTGACATAAGAAAATATGTCTTGTGTGTTTGTATTTTACGAACTTTTCTGAGAAAAGTGTCGCATGCTATGTACATTTTCCCCATTTTGCTGTATTCCTTTAGGGAAAAACACTAAAGTTATTCTACAGTCATATGGAGCTACTCTTTCTTTTTTTCTTAATTCTTCCTTCCTTCCTACCATGCTTTCTTCCCTCCCCCTTTTCCTTCCTCCCTCCCCCCTTCCTCCTTCACCCCTTCCTCCTTCTCTCCTTCCACTCTCCCTCCCTCCCTGCTTTCCTTCCTTTCTTCCTTCCCTCTTTCCTTCTCTTATCTTTATTCTTTTAGAATTACTTAGTGTTTCATGTGTGACTACAACTTATTATGTCCTGGTCTACTACAGATGGACATGAATCTTTGTTTGGTCCTTTGCTCCTTTATATAGTACTACTATAATAGTTTGCCTCACACACCTCTCAGACATTTGTCAGGATAAGTTAATGCAAGATTCATAAAAATGAGATTTGTATATTAAATGGTAAGTGTATATACAATGTTACTAGATAATATTCAAATACCTCTTTGTTGGATTTTTATAACTCTTCATGCCCACTAAGAGTGCTTATTTTACCAAAAACTCATCAAAAATTAATATTATCAAAATTTTGAGTATCTGGGAGATGGTACATTAGTATACATTTAACTTTCCTTTCTCTTGTTATGGGTATTTTAGAATTTTGTTCATATAGGCTTTGTACATTTTTTTTGTGATGTTAATACCTAACAATCTATCTATAATGTAGAGAAAAAGTGTTCTCTTTCATTTTAGATTTTACTCATTTTTATATACATACATAATTATAGATTTTATACTGACTTTATATGATAACACTTCATCAAATTACCTTATTTTTTATAACAGCTTTCTTCATGGATTCTTTGGGCTTTCCATATGTATTAATTTAATCTTGTAAATATGGGGAATTTCCCCTTTCTTTCCATTTATTATGTCTCTATGCACTGTATTCTAATTGCATTGCTTAATATTTACAGTGCATATTCTGGGTAGTTCTCATCTTAGTATTATTGTTGACTTTAGTACGAAAACTTGTGCTTCCACATTAATTAAGAGGTTGGTTGTTAAAGTGTATATCTGATCATGTTAAGTACTTTTTTTTCACTTTCCTTTCTATTTCTTCTATGATGATTCAGACCATTTTATTCCAAGGTAACTTACTTTTAAGTTTTAATCTTTAAAAAATTTTCTTTTCAATACAGTCTGCAAGGCAGTCTCGTGGTTTCAAACCATAAGTTTCATATCACCTTTATGCATAAAATGCATGCACCATTTTAAGCGTCCATTTTTATGAGTTTCAACAAACGTTTTAGAGTTCTTTCTCTATTTTTCCCAATGTTATTAAGGAAACAGCCTTGTACTTTATGAGGATTGGTGCATCCTCCAGGTTCATCTGAATCCTTTTTTTTCCTTTCTTTTTTTACTTCTAATGTTATTTCCAGGCCCATTTGGATTGTGCTTCCCACAAGCTATCATCCTCAATACAGGGATTTTTGTAACTAAGTTGGCTCCAGGATGTCCTCCTTTGGCAGTAGGCAAAGTTGATGTTTATCATAACTAATTCAATAAGCCAAGATGGCAGAAACTTATGATTACATGCATATAACTATGTAAAAAAAGGCAGAAGCATCTATTTTGCTGGAGTTTTTCTCACCCTTGTTGACTCATATGCCATAAACCTGATTTCTCCCTACTGTTATGTTACAGTACATGTTAACATGTACATTATCATGGTACATTTATTTTATTACTTTTTATGTGATACTCTTTTCTTGGAATAGAATATTTTCCAGAATAACACATTATGTGTAGTATCATATCATCTTATCCTTTTATGGTCTGTGAAAGGCTCTCATATTGTCCCTGATTTCATTAACTTTGAGAGTATTAAAAACTGTTGTTTTTAACTCAAAGAACTATTAAAAATTCTACATTTTAGAATTTCCTTTTACTGAGATTTGTCAATGTTTTTCTCATGTTTCGAAGGGTGTGATGGGTTCTGAGATAAAGACAATGGGGGTAAAATGGCTCTTTTATCATATTAAAGCAGGGTATATACTATGCATATGACTAGTTACTGATTATGATCATTTTGACCACCTGGCCAAGGTATTATTTTTAAGGTTTCTAGATGATAAAATGCCTGTTTGCTCATTTCCATTCTCTGACTTTTGAGAGACAAGTCGCTAATCGCAACCCATACTCAAGGCGTGGGAATTAAGTTCCATCTCTTCAAGCAGGGATAGTCATATAAACTAACTGAAGTTCTTTTTTTGCAGAAAATTTACCTGTTCTCTTTCATTTTATACTTAATAATTTGTTTTATTTTTCTTAAATAAATCAATTATGCATACAACTGAGGTTCAGTGAGAAATTTTACCACATTATACAGCGTGTGTTGATCAAAACCAGACTCCCTTTATCTACTATCCCATCCCAGTGACCCATGCTCTACCTGCCTCCTTTTACCACTCAGCCAGTTTATTCAAACTAGGATGAACTTATTAGGTTACAGTTCTCATAATCTAACTATTTTACCTCAAATATTCCTGCATTAATGGGAGCTTTGGGGAGTGACCTTATATCCAAATCATAACATTCTGCTCCCAACCCCAAAACCCATGTTCATCTCACAGGACAAACTGTACTTAGCTCATCTCTAAGAATCCCATAGTTTTGATAGTTTGAGTATTGCCGAAAATCCAAATTTCAAAGTCTTACCTGAGACTCAAGATAAACTCTTTGATGTAAGCCCCTGTAAAAATCAAAAGTTATACGTGCCTAATATTCAATGGCACAGAGTAAACATTCCATTCCAAAAGGGAGGAATAGGTGCACAGAAAGAAGGGAGAGTCCAACACCAGCTGGGCAAACAGGTCCTCTAACTTTTTTTTGCATACAGCATCAGGACACATGGCTGCAAGATGTACTCTCCACAGGACTTGGGCAGCCCTGAACCTTTGCTTTGCTAGTTGCAGCCCCCATGACTTCTTTTTATCCTGGATTTCTCTTCAGCCAGAACTTTTTTCTTGGAAGATAGGCCATGTTACTAAAATCTCTTTATTTCTCAGTTGACCATACTAACTTCAGCTTCACCTGCAATGCTTCATTCATCACCCTATTAAGGGCATCCCACAGGAACTCTTGTATTGTTACAATTTGCCTGAGCTCCTAGGCCTTCCTTCAATATTTTAGTGAAAGCTTTCATGACCACTTAAATTCAGCATCCTGCATTCCTGTAGAACCAACACCATTTGGATGATGTCAAAGTCTCCTGTCAGTATGGGAATATCTAGACCCCCTGGGATCATGGGTGCAAGAGGCTATAGGGGGATATAGTCCTTCCTATGCTAGTATGGTTCCTCCATGATATTTTATCAAAGAGATTTTTTTCTTTCTACATCCTTAAGCTTGCAGGGAGTGTGGTCTTGCAAATTCCTAAAATGCCCTTGAGGCAATTTTCCTATATCTCTGTGTAAAGTAATTGGCATCTCTTTAGGGTCTCTAATCTTTTCAATAAACACAACTTTCTTGACCCTAATTTTACATGCACTTTTCTTATCAAATTGCAAGTTTTTAAAATCCTTTAGCTATGTTTTCTGATGTCAGTTCTTACAGTAAATCTTCTAAAAGCTAACACCAATATCCAGGCCACTGACTGAATGCTGTAGTGCCTTGAAATTTTTTCCACCAGATAAATTAGTTTATCATTTTTAAATTCAGCCTCACACAAAGTCTCAAGACATGGACAGAATGTAGCCAAATTCTTTTCCATAATATGAGTGGCTTCTAGTCCAATTCCTAGTAAAGTCCTCGGTTCCCTTTGAAACCGCATAAGTATAATCTGCAGAGCTATCAGCATTTTGGTCTTTTGAGCTCCCACCAGATTCACCCATTAATTTCCACTTATATCAATCTAAACTTTTATAGTGTGCATCAGCATACTTTATATAATGCCCACCTACCATCTCCATAGGCTTATGATCCACTTTGATGAGGTTAGACACATCGATATCCCCACTTCTCAGTACCAATTTCTGTTTAGGCAACTTTTTATCACTGCAGCCAAAATACTTGCCAAGAACAACTTAGAGGAGCAGGTTATAAGTTTATTTGCGGCTCATGGTTTCAGAGGTCTCATTCCATAGGCTGGTGAGTCTATTGCTTTGGCCCCAAAGGGCCAAATAAGGGGCTGGTGGAAGAAAGCTGCTAAACTAATGATGGGGTCAAGAAGCAGAGACAAAGAAAGGGTGGGCTCACATGGAAGGTGTCCCCTTCCAGATGATACTTCCAATGACTCCCCTGCTCCCAACCTTCTTCACCTGCCTAGAGTTACCACCCAGTAATTCTATTCAAACTAAGTTGGTCTTACCAGGTGTCACCTTTCACAATCTCATTATTTTATCTCTGAATATTTCTTTATTAACAGGAGCTTTTCAGGAAGATCTTATGAACAAACCATAACAGCCACATCACATTACTTATTTTGTTAATCAGAATGTTCCATCTCTTTCATAGAGCATGTGCCAAGTTTTCTACCGTGTCTCTTTGATGTATTCCTATTTTTCTTTGTTTTTGTTTTTATTACTCATGTTCTTACCTTTCTGTCATTAAAAGTAACCTAGCTTCATTCATGTATTTCTTGCCTAGCCCTCAACACAGCCATTTCACCAAGGAGCTCTGATTTCTTTTATTTATTGGTCACGAGCATTAAAAATCATTATCAGAACACTTGACTATATTCTTTTCAGAGGGCAGACCTAGGAGAAATATGGGAATGCATACCAATTCCTGTAAATGTACACATCTATAATTATATATATATATATATATATATATATATATATATATATATATATATGGAGAGAGAGAGAGAATTTTTTTAATATTAATTTTTTAGTATTTGGCGGACACAACATCTTTGTTTGTATGTGGTGCTGAGGATCAAACCCGGGCTCCACGCCTGCCAATAGAGTGCGCTACCGCTTGAGCCACATCCCCAGCCCATTTATTTATATATTTTTATTTATATAGAGATAAGTAAGAATTCATACTGATATATTTGATCCCAATACAATATGATTCACTCTAGCTTTTCCCTTTTGCTTAAGTCTATGTCCCTCTCTACTAGTAAGAATCCTGGTTCCTACCGTCCATCCTAATTTACTTGTTTGCTTGATTTTCAGAACACATATTCACAGTTACAAAATTTTCTATAGTCACATGAGAACCAATTTTACCAACTATAGTACAGTGTTTTATTGTAGATTATTTAATTTTATTCTTATAGTTTCCAGTCAAAATATCATTTTTCAAAGGTATTCAAGTTATTATTCTTGTTTCTCCACACCCTTCAGTAAGACATGTTGTATTAAAGGGCTAAATATATAGTAATTTGTTATGTAGCAACAGAAGATTAATGTGTCCTTATCCTGAAAGTAAGGTTTTTTGTTTGGCTAGATTTCAAATTTCATAGGCCCTATATTATTTCATAATTATTCAAACTTTGTGCTTTTCACTGCACACTGGAGCTTGTGAAGCCCATCTCCTACTTAGGCTATTGTCCAAAGTACCCCCCTAGGCCTTTCAGGGGAAACTCTTGGTGAATTCGCAAAAGGCCATATCTTGGTGATCCATCACCACACAGCACTGTTAGGAATTTGAGAGATTCTTTGCCATGAGCTTTTGGTATTGATAATTTTTGGTGGGTTTGGATTTTTCTCTTATTACTATTTCCATAGATTCTTGAGGAAGCTCAAAAACTATATTTCTATCCCTATCAAATATACTCAAATCTTGGCATTTTTTCCTCAAAGGTATTTATTTTTTATAATGGGTTCAAAAGGGATATTTGTCATTCTTTACTGGATAAAAAGAGATAACAAAGGTTCAATATAATTCCAAGGCACACAGTTAATTATTGAGGCAGAAATAAGAAATAGGGGTTGGCAATTAATTTCATAAGTACACACAACACAATCTTCTGAGTCTCTCAGGCCATTATGAAATTTCTTCTCTCTTTTGGTGCAGGAAAAGAAGTTTTCCCTCAATATGTATCATTTTCTTAGAATAAGTTAAGTAGGTAAGTAAGGTAGTAGTCCAGAGTATAGATTTTCACAAGCAAAGTCAGGAAAATATGTCAAATTTGTGCATTTCATTATCGTGATTCCTTAGAACCTTGATTCATTTTTGTTTGTGGTATTTTAACTTAATACCTAGAACAGTAATCTCAAATTTAAATTGTTATGGATCATTTTGAGAAATTTTAAAAATTTCAGATCCTGTAAATCTGAGGTGATAACTGAGAGTTTGTATTCCTAACAGGTGATACCCATGCTGCTGGCCCCTGGAAGTCACATTGACTAGCAAGGGGTTGTAAGATCCATTAATGGTCTTACATAGCGGTTAATTTTTCTGATTTTATTATATATAAGAGAAAAAAGAGAGAGGAGATTTATATTTTTCATGAGATTTAAAGTAATTCTTGCACTAAAAATGTTAGGGACCATTAGACAACAAGATAAAGTTCAATCTTGATAGGATAAATATAAAGTACTCTTGAATATCCTCATTTTATTTTTCTCCACTTCCTTCTGAGGATAGTGGATTCTAACCATGCTCAATATTTGTCATAGCATCTGAAATAATACATAATTTCTAGGTCTATCACTTTAAAAACAATTGAAATCTTCTTTTGTTTTCACAAATCACCTTTTATATGTGTCCAGTCATTGCTTCAGCTAGCATTTACTAAATACTTTAATTACAGGTATTATAGTATGTACTAAATATTAGGGATATAAAATATGCAGTAGACTCTTCCTGTGACATCACTATCATTATTGTTACAAGATAACTTTACTTTAGTTGAAGATCTCTTTTGGAACCATCCCTTTGGTTGAATGAAGAGAGAGAGAGAGAGTGATAGAGAGAGAGAGAGGACAAAGTAGGCAAGCATATAAAGAATCAGAGTAAAAAGAAAAAAAGAACTGTATTGGACAGTCTAAAGAATTCTGCTGTTAGAAATTTCACAACTTCTTAGGTAACATATCATTTATAAAAGACCATAAGATATTTTCATTTAAAATATGTTTTGAAAGTGATGATCTATAATATCCCAAAGTTCTAAATTGCAAGATCGTATTGGGTACTTGTGTTATTTTTTTCTTATAAATGCAATAAAATTATTAAGAATAAAAATTAGCATAAAGGTCTTTTCAAAATTTCTGATTTGAAAGGAAGCTATCCAATAAGATGGGACAGCAGTAAGCAAGAAAATAAATATTCAAGATGGTTGAGTGGGACTGTCAATATTTTATTGATACAAAGTTTCACTCCCAAAAGGCTTCTGATCACTGGATTTATAGAGATGTCAGAGAGAGTGTTCAAATATTGGCTTATCATTTATAGTGGGTTATTTTCATGATGGAATGGTAGTGCAGGGATTTTTTTCTGCCACACGTGTACCTTCGTTGCTATTGTTCTCATGCATATAGGAGATATGGAGGCATTGTAGGAGACACTACCAGGAAATATTACCATTTGGTCAACAAAAACCTACTTTGTTTTGTTGTCCTTGTGATATGTAATCCATGGACTGAACTAAAAATTAATACTTCCTGTACAATACTATTCTTTTGTGAGAAAGTCTGGTATAAGGCAGATTGATAAATAAGAGCAAATAATGCTGCCTGACATCATTTACAATACTGCTTACAAAATAATTCATTAAATACATGTGTAGGCATTTGAAGTTTCATCTACTGGGAGGCTTTACTGTAGAGAATATTCCTTGTCCACCTCAATGTGTTTAATTTGCTTCTGCTCCTCATGCTCAGGTCTGGCCTCATTATTTGCATGCTATTCCTGGTGAATTGGAAAGAAGTTGCATAGATACCTTGCCATTATTAATCACTGCCTCTATTGTCAAAAGCTATTTGCAGATATTTTATCTCATTCTATCTAAAAATTATTCTGATGTATTTATGGTTTGCTCTTCTTTTGTACTATAATTTGGTACATGAAAATGGTGCTCTACAAATCAGGGAATAGTGAAAGTAATAATTTGTCCACACAAATTAGACTCTGATGTACTACTATTTTCTAATGTCTCTCATATTCGTCTTTGCATCACCAACCACTGTGGGCTCTTTCAGATGTGCAAAGAACATTGCAGCTATTTAAAATAACCTAGAGAGGGAGAATTATAGGCAATATTCTAACTACCTGAGCCCTTTACATTTCAGCACCCTTGTTGTCAAGGAAACCACTTGGGACTTTAGGGAAATTTGTGGATATTTAAAATGGATTGTGCCTGTATATGGATAGACATTTGCACAATTCACATTGCGGAATAGAAAGCTTCCAGCCCTGCAATATTAATCCTAGAATTTTAAGGGCTAAGGATGAGAAATAACAAAATGCAAAGGTTTATTCACTTATATTCCAAAGTGTGTGAAGTGTATATTATTTCAGATGATTATCAAGCTAAGATATTAAAAAATAGTCTGTCTGGAAGAGTAAACCGTGCAGTAAAAACCTTATAAACATTACATGGTTATTTGCATTTGTACTTTGTGATTTTTAACAATGCATCATCATTTTGACAATTAATCCCAAGTCTGATTTTGTTTTAAAGTCTTAAGGGTAAAATAGATGAATTCCTTGCTGGAGCTCTACTAGAAACTGACTAAATTCTATAAAAGTGCTGACATGAATCTTCATTCACAATACTGTAAAATGCAAATATTATAAAAGAAAGTAGATAGGCTGTCATATCAAAACACGAACAAGTTTTTCCATTTCTGTGGGTTTGTATCTTCTTATTTTTATCCCTTTACATATTTCTGCTGAAATTGGTATATGGTGAGACAACTGACTGCTGAATAGAAAGCAGCTATACAAGTGGATTCCTAAATGCTGTTTTTACATAAGTGTGTAGTTAATTTTTGGTCTTGCTCTCCCTGGACATGAGGCTAAGTTTTCCTTAGTCTCGATCCACTTCTTTCACATGGGAAAGTGAGCTTCACTCTGAATATTTGGAGTATACTTTAGTCCTCACCAGTACATTTTAATGAACTGCAGAATATTTCTGCAAAATATCTGCAAAGAAATGAATCTCTACCAAAATAATGTGTATGCATTGTGATAACAAATATTTAACTGATAGATGTATCCTAAGAGCTCCTAGCTTTCAGAGTTCTAGAGTGTAAATAGTGAAAATTCATGAATTCAGAAGTAAAAGATTATAATGGTGGCTTCAATTTTACCACAGGGCACCCAGATATTTGGTTAAACATTATTCTGATCTATGAAAGTGCTTCTGCCTGAGATCGATGTTTAATTGGCAGACTGAGGAGACTAAGGAAAGGAGATCTTCCTCTTCAATGTGGGTGGGCCTCATCCATTCTGTTGAAGGGCCCAGAAGAACAAAAGATAAAAGAAGAGAGAATTCATTTATTCATTCTATGACTGTCTTCAATTGGAAACATTGGCCTTGTTCATCTTCAGACTCACACTCAGAGTGGAACTTACACTATTAGCAATCTTGGGTCTCTACCTTGCTGAATTTAAATCAAAGACATGTGTTTTCAATAAAAGATAAACATTTATAAAGACTTCACTTTTATATACCAGGTGACTATTCATAATGAGCATAGGTAGCTGTTTTTTTTTATTCCAAATTCCTTCTAAAATTGGAGTAACAATATATCAGCACCTGATGTTAATAACAGATATAATATCTGCAATTCAGCTAGATATTTTCTAGATAAAGTTTAGTTGAAATTTTAAAAATAACCACCACAATAAAGTAAAAGCAGAAGGCAAAGTAGAAAGTCATGAGAAGAATATTTAGACCTAGAATATGAACCTAACTGATCCAGGTAAGAACTCGAGAATGGGTAGTGGACAGGAAATGTAGGAATGCTGTGGAATCACTTCCTCCTACTGGACACATAAAATCATTAGAAAGCGATACCAGGGGGAAGACTAAGGGGATCTCCAGGTACAAAGGTGAGTGGACAGCAACAGCTATGTTACCCCTGTCCCAAATGAGTAGGCATTTCTCTGCATGAGCAGGCCTACTACCAAGTACAGAGGACACTGATTTCAATGGGACTTCGAGGAAAAAGCTGAATGTACACACCTGATTTGGGGGGAAAGGTGGTTATTCATAATAATCTCACAAGTTAAAGAGTTGGCAGAGATCAATGCCATGACACATGGTCTGTAAAAATTGTACACACAATTATCTGAGTTGAGCACAGCAAGTTGCAGAGGAATGACTAACTAAAAAAAAAACTGCAGAATACAGAAGTATATTTTAGAAAGTGTCTGCTTTGTCTTGCAGTAAAAAGAAAAAGAAATGAACACCATGAAACAAGAGATGAAAGATGAGAGGATAAGACAACAGACTGAGATATAAAGAGGAGCTAGGTGGGAGCCAGACAGAGGGCAGAGGGAGCTAAGCAAGATAAGGGAAAAATGAAAGGAAACTGAAGATACAATAACTAATTTTAAAACTGCTTTGAAAGCAGAAAGGAGAAGATTTGTACTATAAAAACTAAATCAGTGATGTGAAAGCTGAACTTTGAGCTCCTTAAGTTTTCTATTATTAAGTAATAATAAATTTCTCATACCTAAACTAAATTTTTAAAAAACACAAATGTAAGATTAATGGGGAAATTAATGAAGATTATACTTTTTAATGATATATTTTCAAAGAATCAAATTTTGAAATACCTACCTCACTAAAATAATAGATGAATAAATAAAAGTTCAGAAACTTTTCAAAAGTTGTGTATAAGTAAGATACATTAATTAATACGCATGTGCCAATATGACACAATTAAACTCACCATTCTATACAATTAAAATGCACCAAAAGGATCAAAATGCATCAATTAGAAAGTGGCTGAAAAACAAAAAAGGGAAATAAATACATAGAAACATAGAAAGGAATGACTATGCTAATACTTTGAAAAAACTTGCTGAAATATTAAGTGTTTAGTAAAATATAATGGTTCTCCCAAAGGTCAATGCTTTAAAAGAAAAATAATCATAACATAGATTTAATAATTATCTTGGAGATTTTTCTGAGGAATGTCTCCAGATTTATTTGGTATTACAATTTCTTCCAAACTTACAAGAAAAAAGTAATTATCTTCTAGAAATGTTTTGAGGACACAGTAAGGAAAACATTAATTTGTTTCTAGAAGATAAAAACCCTGTAGCAAAAACTGACAGAGAAACTAAAGGTAGACTCATTTATGAGTATTTTTAATAAAATTGTAGCAAAACAAAATCAGAATGCTATTAGTCAAGTAATGAACACATTACCAAGTAGATTTTATTTTAGTAAGTTTGTAAGGAATCAATATTAGAAAAACTTATTAATATATAGTCCTATCTGAGAAACTGAATAAAGATTACATAATCATCATTGGTGCTGAAAAGACATTTGCTAATATTACTATTCATTTCTGACAAGTGGTATTTGATAACAGAAAAAACAGAATCTTAATATTATTAAAATACATAAAACCCTGATTAGTAGTAGTATAATGATGACATTTCTCCCCTGAATAGTCTACAGAGTCCTTTCATTCTTGGTCAAATCAAAGTTGGTGTGTGTGTGTGTGTGTGTGTGTGTGTGTGTGTGTGTATGAACACAAATCAAAAAACTCTTTCTAAGATGTATATGAACAAGTCAAGAATATAAATAATAATAATAATAATAATAATAATAATAATAATAATAATATAAGAAATAAGCAATTAGTTATCAGAATGTGGAGTTCAGATGAGATATAGTTCTCTAGAGAATAATAAATGTGTGTACATAGCCTGGGTCACTGCATGTGTGACCAACTCTGCCAAATACTACCTCTCTTCAAGGAAGATGAGTGCTTAAAATTGGTCATTGGTTTGACAGTCTGGAGGTCACTGCTGACTCTGTCAAAAGCTATGTTGGTAGAGTGGTGGGGTCAAATGACAGACTTAAGTGGGTTTAAGAATAAAACATTCATTTTGACATAGATGTTACTATTAGATGATATTAGCCTTACAAATTTAATTTTTTTAATCATGACAAAAGTATTGTGGTTTTGTAACAGAATAATCTTATTCTCAGTTGACATTGCCGATGTGTGAATTTACTTTTAAAATATTAAGAAAGTAAATTACTTATATAGGGACAGATAAAGCAAATGTGACAAAAACAATGGAAAGAATTGGGGATGATAACTATTATGATTTGGATCTAGATTTGGATCTAGAAATTTGGTCTGCTTAAAAGTTCCTGATTTAGAAGCATGATCTCTAATGCAGAAACATTCAGAGGCAGGGACTTCAGTCAATGATGAGAGCTATCACCTCATGAGTGGATGAATCCATTAATAATCAAATGAGCAATTGGGTAGTAACTGTAGGTAGGTGAGGCATAACTGGAGGAAGTAGGTCATTACACGTGTGCCTTTGGGAATTATATACTGTCCCTGGCACCTGCTCTGTCTGTGTCCCAGCTGCCAGGAGCTGAGCAGCTTTCCTCTGCCACACTGTTCTGCCATGATGTTCTGCCTCATTTTAGTCCCAACCAGAACAAGGGAATTGGGTGACCATGGTCTGAGACCCCTAAAACCAAAATAAACATTTTTATCCTTCTTGTCAGGTATTTTACACAGGTATTTGATATAAAATGAGCAAATAGAATGAAAACTCAGGTGTAAAGGCATGGCTGAGAGATATTTAACTGACTGATACGACTATGTACTTGAAGACTAATAGGAATAATCTAGTAGAAAGTGAAAAGTAATGTTGTAGAGAAAGAGGTACAGTAGAATCAAAGCATTAAGGATCTTACATTTAACTTCATCTGAACTTCATTTTTATTCTCTGAGCAGTTACTCACTCTAGCTGGTCCATTGTGTAATATGTCAGGAACTGTCCACAAACTAATCAGTAAATAAAACTACTCACCATTTTTCTTGAGACTGAAAGGATTGAAAACAGGTTGCAACTAGGTGATTAAGATCAGAAGTGCATCATCTGACCACAAACCCTGAACCTTCACCTGTTATGAGAAGAGCCCACCGGTCAGCACGTACTCATACCCATCACTTACCTATATAATTCCTCCCTGAATCAGCCTCCCCAAAAGATGAACTTTTGATAAAAGCTCTTCATCCTCTAAGTCAGCTAACTTTTCAAATAAAGCCACCTTCCTTGCCTTAACACCTCGTCTCTCCATTGTCTTGTCATTCAATGAGTAGGAGAATGTGGGTCTGCTAACACAACTGCAGACACAATGTTAGTAAGTGAGCAAGATGGATGGAATCTAGTGCACCATTGTAGGCATGACCTAATTTTAGTTATTTTCTTAATTTCAGATTTCCTATAACAAAGAGATATCATTATCACACTGTGACTACTAACATAAACACTATTTTATGTTATAAAAACATGTAAATTTTCCCACAAATGTGCCATCACTTTCTATAATATATTAAAAAGCAAGAGGGATTTAGAAGCAATTGTTGAAAACTGAGCAATAAAGTAAAAATAACCCATATGAAAAAATGACAAATAATATAGTGTGAAACTATTTTGTGCACATTAAAATATTATAGATACTGGGTTTAGTGAGATGATTTCTGTATAAAGAGATATATGTATATGTTTGTGTATCAATATGTATGTCTATATATGAGTGTGTGTGTGTGTGTGTGTATATATATGTTATATACATGGAGAGAGAAAGATAAAAAGAGAAAGAATGACTTTTTATAGAAGTCCTATTATGTGTCCATTTGCAAGCTTGAGACCCAGGGAAAGTTATAGCATAATTCAGTTTCAATCTGAATACCTCAGAACAAAGGGAGCCAACGATACAAATCTTAGCTTGAAGACAGGGTGAGATGATATGTCTACTTCAAGTAATGAAACAAGAAAAAGGGGGCATATTTTCCTTCCTTCATCTTTTCCTCTACACAAGCCCCCAAAGTATTGGATGGTACCCACCCACATTCTTGGAGAGCAACCTTTATTATCAGGTCCATCATTTCCAATGATAAACCCATCTGCAAAAAACCTCATAGATATAGCCAGACAAAATAGTTAATCTGCTTCTGGGCATCCCAGGACCCAGTCTAGTTTACATGTAAAATTTAACCATCACATGGTCCTTTAGGAAAAATATTTTCCAACCATAAAGCCTTAGTGTTCACAGTGTAGTCTCGAATCTGGCAGCAGGACCATCACTTGGTTGCATATTAGAAATGTATAATCTCTGGGGCTGGGACTGGGGCTCAGTGGCAGCATGCTTGCCTGGCATGTGTGACATATTAGGTTCGATTCTCAGTACCACATATAAATAAATAAATAAACAAATAAAGGTCTATCAACAACTTAAAAAATATTTTAAAAAAAGAAATGTATTATTTCTGACTGCAGCCCAGACTCAGAGAGAAACTTTATTTTGAACAACTTCCCAGGTTATTCAATGCATGTTAAAGTTAGACAAGCTGTTATGTAGAGTGTACCCAGGGTTATAAAATATATTTTCTTCTGCAATGCAGATGAAGTTCCTGAGTTCTTTGTCAACTTTACCATGATCAATGAAGCAGTGACTAAACCTTTTAGTATACTATTAGTATAAAATAATAAAATTTCGAAAACTTATTATTTAGTCTGTCATATTTTGAACCAATAATCACGGAAACCTCAGCAGAAAACAAGAACTAAAGTGATCCTTTTCCTCGGGTTATTTCTTATGAAGAAATTCCATAATACCTGTGACGTAGATTGAGCCATTTATGTTGACCAGCTTTCATTGCTCCAGTTTATAAGCTGACTACTTTCTGTTTTCACTAAATTTAGATTTGATACGCTCCACCCCTCACAGCAACTCTCAGGGAAATGCGTAGCATTCCAGACAATATGCTATGGTTGGAAAAGCAAAACCAGGGTGTCAACAAGTTTATTCAAGTCAGCTCTTAATTATCTAATAGGAAGTCAAACATCACTACTTCTATTTTATTTGGAAACATAATATACATTAATATAGCAAAGTCACTTTTCTTATATTCTGTGAAAGTTATATTTTAATTGCATCACTATGTAGAGTAGAGGCTAATTGGAAGGTTGAGGAAGATGCAAAGAAGAGAAGACTTCAATGCATAATAAATTATTACACTTAAAGCAAGTGTTTATTAACCTCTGTGAAGTGCAGTGTACGTGAACAAGTTAAAAAAATTCTCAACCAAGTAACTGAAAGTTGACAGAATTATCCTACAATCCAGAAAATCATATGCAATTGAATTATTTTTTAACACTGCTCAAATATAAGTATAAAAAGTTCTAAACTCTATTTATTACATTTCAATACCTTGGAATTAGTTAATTTTTTCCCCACAGAACTAGAGAGCATCCAATCTTCTTAAAAAATACTCTAGGATAGTGATATTTTACATAATTTGCAAAATAAATTTAAAAATATTTTGTTTTCTTCTTGGTTTAGGACCATGTGAGAAGTGTCTCACAGCTATATCTGTGTAGAGAAACAGTATTAAAACATAAAGAGTATTTTTGTTCTGTGCCTACAATAAAAGGTTTCCATGTAAAATTAATGTTATTTTATGCTTGAATTTCACTATAGGTAATTAAACAAAAGTTTTGTTTACATTAAGGGTTTAATGATAAACTTCAAGAAGGCATAGTTAAGTTCTGTTAAATAAGTTAAGCTCAAAAATTATGTTTCACATTTTTCCTCAGTTCTCCTTATCTTTCAGTATATTAGTAAGTCATTTTAAATTTCAGGTTTTTGGACTGGGGATGTGGCTCAAGCGGTAGCGCGCTCGCCTGGTGTGCGTGCGGCCCAGGTTCGATCCTCAGCACCACATACAAACAAAGATGTTGTGTCCGCCGAAAACTAAAAAATAAATATTAAAATTCTCTCTCTCTCTTTAAATAAATAAATAATGTTCAGGTTTTTACTTTATTTTTCTTTCAGTTGTTGACTATGAGGCCTTTACATTTTTGGTTATATATAAAAGCTAAATTAACTAAATAGTATAAATGGTGCCATCTTTAAACTTAATCTTGACCTAGGTAGGAAAATCACAAGAATAATACATCAACTTGTTTATCTTCTGAGACATATAAAGAGGTAAAATTTTTCAAATGCTAATCACTAAGAGAATGAAAAAGCAAAAAGATCTCAGTACCATATATGAATATCCATTTTTTGAGTGATTTTATGGCTGCACTTAACATGTGAATATTTCAAAAATAAAAATTTTTCATTTTCCTATATTAATCAATTCATCATTTCTCAAACATTTATCAACTAAGTCCTGTGTGACAAGCATTTGTCCTACATACCTAGGACACACTTTTTACCTTCTTAGAATTTCCATTCTATTGGAATGTTGGAGTGCAGATAACAATAGTAAATGCATATGAAGTCAATTCTAATAGTGAACACCATTCTAAAGATAATGAAACAGAAGTCAAATTCAAGCTTTGCTGTGAATTATGCAAATGAGTTGGACTGAAAATTACTTTAGAGAATAGTTTCTCTGCATGGAAGGATGGGATGCAATGGCCCTCTGGCATAGGCTTGGAGAATTTGAAGGTCAGCAAAAGACTATGGCTGGAGACAAATAAAAAGAAGATGGTCAGACAAACAGGAATGACCAAGATCAAAATAAGACTCACATATAAGAAGTCTAGATTGAGTTCTA
Organism: Callospermophilus lateralis; assembly: GCF_048772815.1. NCBI lineage: Eukaryota > Metazoa > Chordata > Mammalia > Rodentia > Sciuridae > Callospermophilus > Callospermophilus lateralis. Next base: position 1,666,544 of record NW_027513245.1, on the reverse strand, counting down.
AATGTCACCATTTATGCTATTTAGTTAATTTAGTTTTTATTAAATTACAATTAAATTAGTTCTAAATGTGATTGAAATACATTGGAGGGTTGTAAGTAAGTATGAAATAACTGGACTTATTTTTTTTTTTTTTTTGAGAGAGAGAGAGAGAGAGAGAGAATTTTTTTAATATTTATTTTTTTAGTTTTCATTTGTATGTGGTGCTGAGAATGGAACATCTTTGTTTATATGTGGTGCTGAGATGGCATGCGTGTGGCCTGGGTTTCTGTTAAGGTCTGTAAACAAGTCAGGATGGCACCTGGTATTTTGCCAGAGAAATGTTAGAATCTGTAAACAAGTCTGCATGGTGCCTGGCAAAATGCCAGAGGGTTTGGTTTGTGAAGTAACAAAAGCGAGCCATTAAGTGTGGAGATTCCTTATTGGTTGACTGCTGTATCTATTTTATGCTAATTAGATAAGCTGTGTAAAATGTATAAATACCCCTCCTGTCCTACAATAAACGGCTCCTACTCCTGCTGCATCAATCTACACAAGTAGTTTGGCTGGGCACAATTCAGGAGCCACTTGCAAAAGAAACTAACTTTATTTTCAGAACCACACACGCCAAACAAAACAGCTCCTCAGGAAAAAAAAAAAAAACCCTCAGAGCCCAACTGCCACCACTGGCTTCCCAAAAGCCACACACCACAACCCAGCCTCTTCCTCCCACAATCCTCCTGCTCTTGAGGCCGATTGGCTGGGTCACATGGGCGGAGCCTAAAAAGTCCTCCAATGAACAGCTCCGTGGTCTGAAAGGGCAGGGAAACAGCCCAATGAGCATCACTGCAGAGGAGCAAATCACCTAGATGTTGCTAGATGTTGCTGGGGCCACTGTGAGCCAATCATCAGCTGGTACTCTGAAAGGGCAGGGAAACAGCTCAATGAGCATCTCCAATGAGCATCACTGCAGAGGAGCCAATCAGCTAGATGTTGCTGGGGCTGCTGTGAGCCAATCATCAGCCGGCAGTCTGGAAGTTTGCTGGCAGCTGAAAGTTTGCTGGGGCCCCTTTGGCTGTGGCTCTCAACATCTCCCCCTCTCTGTTTAAACAACAAGCATGTGGCTTAGGGACTGTGCCTGCCTTAGGTTGTCCAATACTACATATGGTCCTTACCCATCATCAGATGAGCTAACCTCAAGGGGTCAGCCTCCTGTCTTAGGTTGGTACCATTGCAATTGGATCTTACCCGTCACTGACTACTGGTCCAGTAAACAGCCACACCTGTGGAGAGGTCTTTGTACCAGCGGGGGGGTGAGGTTCTTTGCCTCACCTCTGTTGGCCCCCAAATTTTAGCTGAATGATCATGACAAGAAGAAGGGAGGAAGATACACCACGCCAATTGACGGCTCCTTTTGGAAAAAATTGTACCACCGATGACACCATCAGCATAAATACCCCAACACTACCACAAGTTGCTGCACTAACACATAGTTCACAATGCATACAAGTGAGTTCACAATGCATACAAGTGACACATAGTCCAGGCAAGTTCTGCAAGCAGTTCAGTGATGGCTATTACAGAAGCTGTAGATTGGTTTTATCTTTGTCTTCACCGGAACTGGGATGAAGATAGGAATTCTGGCAATAATGGCTAAAGAAAAAATTATGTAACATTCCAGAAGACACTAAAAGAAAACAATTTTCTTAACAATTTACATTGTCTTCATTGGCACTGGAATGAAGATGGGAATTCTGGCAATAATGGCTAAAGAAAAAATTATGTAACATTCGAGAAGGCATTAAAAGAAAACAATTTTCTTAACAATTTACATTATCTTTAAAAGAATTATTAAACATAATGAAAAGGAAAGGTGAAAGTAAACAAACAGATCTGTTAACCTCCTTTTTTGTTCACATATTAAAACAATCCTCAACAGTTGTTTACCTAATTTAAATTAAACCATTTAAATCACGTGAATAAAAAAAAATAATTGGATCCATTTTTTCATGAGCGCTCATCATATATGACATATGGACATACGCACAATCAAACATATAACACAAAACACAAGTGTGCACACATAATACATACGACACATAACATAATAGTAAAGGCCTTATAACTTTTTACAGGTGAAATCTCCATTGCAATGTTTAAAAACTCTGTAGTCAAAAAATAGAACTGATCAGCAAAACATTAACCTTGGTCTGTATGAGCTCAAAAAAAAAAAAATAGAACTTCATGATATGGGAAAGGGCAATAATAAAATAGATATTGAAAAAAGCATTCTGGTTCTGTTGCAGAAGTAAGAATAACTAAACTGGAGTTCTAGATATCAGCTGTTATGGATTTGAGCCAAATCATCTTCTTTTTGGTCTGTAGAAATCGCTTTAGCTAATCTCTCTGGAATCCAGATCAGCTGCTGTTCTCCCTGTGGAAACACATAAACAGACCCCCAACTCCAGGCAATCACTGGGTCAGAACCTTAGTTAATCTCTCTGGAATTCAAATCAGCTGCTGTTCTCCCTGTGGAAACACACAAACAGACCCCCGACTCCAGACAATTACTGGGTCAGGACCTTTCCATTGTCCTGTTAGAATATCCTTCCAAAGTACCTTGGGCTTATGTACATTCTTTGGACACATATGCCTTTCCGCAGCATTAAGCCCTGATGAATCCAAATTTAAAAAGTTTAGAGTAAAAAGGGTTATTTTAAGTTTATCTTTGGGGAATATATACCCCTTCCCAATTCCTTCTTTTTGCTTTAATAAGTACATTTTAATAGTTTGATGAGCTCCTTCAACTATGCCTTGTCCCTGTGGATTGTATGGGATTCCTGTTATATGAATAATGCCAAATGATGAGCAAAATTGTTTAAAAGAGGTAGAAGTATAACCAGGGGCATTATCTGTTTTTAACTCTTTTGGAACGCCCACAGTGGCAAAATTTTGTAAGCAATGAGCTATAACATCTTTAGTTTTTTCTCCGGCATGAAGGGAGCCCATCAAAAATCCAGAAGAAGTATCAACTGTAACATGCAAATATTTTTATTTTCCAAATTCTGGCAAGTGTGTGACATCCATCTGCCAAATATGGTTGGGTATCAGTCCTCTAGGATTGATTCCAAGATTAACTTGTGGTAAAAAGGTCACACATTTTTGACATTGTTTTATTATTTGTCTAGCTTGTTCCTTAGTTATTTTAAAATGCTTTTGTAAAGTATTAGCATTGACATGGAACCTTTTATGAAAATTTGTAGCTTCTTCTAGTGTAGAGAAAATATGTATGTCATGTGTAGTTTTATCTGCTAAATCATTGCCCAAACTAAGGGCTCCAGGCAATCCTGTAGGTTCCCTGATATGTCCTATAAAGAATGGATCTTTTCTGTCCCAGATTAGACTTTGTATAGTGGAAAGCAAAGAGAAAACAGAATAGGAAGGGGAAATCCTACCAGCATTATCAAGGGATACTATAGCATTAACTATATACTGACTATCGGAAAATAAATTAAATACAGAATCTTTAAACATCACAAAAGCCTGTAATACTGCCTTAAGCTCTACCTTTTGAGCTGATTGTTTGGGTACTAAAAATGTAAAAGTTTGATCAGGTGTAATTATTGCTGCTGTACCATTATTTGATCCATCAGTGAATATATTTGGAGCATTCCCGATAGGTGTTTTTCTTGTCATTTTTGGAAAAATTACAGGATGCGATGACCAAAAAGACAATAAAGGATTAGATGGTAAGTGGTTATCAAATGAAACATTAGATTTGCATATGATTATTGCCCAAATATTTAACTAATTAGCTAACTCATCGATTTGATTCATAGTATATGGAGTAATAATTTTATTGGGAGAAATTCCAAACACTCCCTTTGTTGCTTTTATTCCTTTGAGTATTAATTGTCCTACAGCCTCAAGATACCTAGTAAGAATAGTGTTAGGAGAATAAGATAAATGTATCCACAATAATGGACCTTCTTGCCAAAATACTCCTGTAGGAATATTTTTTGTTGGTAGTACAATAAATAATAAAGGCAAACTTATATCAATTCTATCCAAATGCATATTTTCCATATATGTTTCAATGATTTTTAATGCCTTTCTTGCTTCGGGTGTTAACATTTGGGGTAAATTTGGATCTGATGGACCTTTTAGGATATCAAATAAAGGTCCCAACTCTCCTGTTGGTATACCTAGATAAGGCCTTATCCAATTTATGTCTCCTAATAACTTTTGAAAGTCATTAAGTAATTTGAGTTGATCTACTCGTATTTCAATTTTTGGTGGACGGACCATGGTTGAGGATAATAGAACTCCTAAATAATTAATTGGAAAATTTAATTGTACTTTATCTATTGCTATCTCTAGATTATAATTTTTCAATAAGTTTGTATGTGTGGCATAACATTCTAGCAATGTGTTTTTAGCTTTGTGTGCTAATAATACATCATCCATATAGTGAAATATTTGTAGTTCAGGATTTTGATTTCTAAGTGGCTGGATTGCTTTGTTAACATAAATTTGACACATAGTTGGGCTGATAGCCATCCCTTGAGGGAGTACTTTCCATTCATATCTCTGATCAGGACCTTCATGATTCAGTGAAGGGATAGTAAATGCAAAACGTGGACTATCCTCAGGGTGAATTGGAATTGAAAAAAAAAATCTTTAATATCTATAACTAAAACATACCAAGTTTTTGGCAAAGCAGACAATTGAGGAATCCCCGATTAAGCAGGTCCCATAATAACCATCTCATTATTAATGGCTCTTAAATCTTGCAATAATCTCCATTTACCAGATTTCTTTTTGATGACAAAAATGGTAGTATTATGGGGAGATACAGAAGGTTGTATATGTCCTTCCGCTAATTGTTGTTTGACCAGATCATGGGCTGCTTGTATCTTTTCTTTAGTCAGGGGCCACTGAGGAACCCATACTGGTCTTTCTGATTTCCAAGTAATTTTTATTGTCTCAGTGGCCCTTTCTGAAAATCCAACCCATGTCTGTCTGTTCCTTGATCTATTTGTATTGGTGCTCCTATACCTTGTTCTTGTTTTTCTAATCTTTTTCCTTTTCTAAAACCTTGTCTAGTCATAATAGTGGGTGCATTTTGGTTGATGTTATTTGTTAATGTCAAACCTAATTGATCTAGGACCTCTCGTCCCCATAAATTTATAGGAAGATGATCCAATTCATATGGCTGTATAGTTCCTTCACATCCTTCAGGATCCTTCCAATTTAATACCATTGCACTTCTATGGGGATTAGTCGCCACTCCTAGGCCTCGAAGTGTTTGAGTGGCTTGTTGTAATGGCCAAAGTTTTGGCCATTCTTGACAAGAGATGATGCTAAGGTCTGCACCTGTATCCAGTAGCCCATTAAATTCATGTTCTTGAATATTTAGTTTTAGCATGGGGCGAGAATCTAAATTTAAAGACAGCATACCCCAATCTACACCTGTGGAGCCTAATCCCTTGGAACCTCTTTCTACAGCACGACTGGAAAATTTATCATGTAGGCTTGGTATTATTAGTAACTGTGCTATTCTATCTCCTGGTGAAATTACTGATATACCATTTGGAGAACTGGCTATAATTTTTATTTCACCTTCATAATCGGGATCAATTACCCCAGGACTTATCACAAGTCCTTTTAGTGTAGAAGAACTGCATCCCAATAATAAGCCTACTGTTCCTTTGGGAAGAGGCCCTTTCACCCCTGTGGGAATGATTTGAACTCCCATCTCTGAAGTTAGTACTTATCTGGCAGAGGCGCAGATGTCCAACCCTGCGCTCCCTCTGGTTTGTCTGATGAGGGATCTGATGGACAATGTGTCCTGGGCACTACCCTGATGGGGTTGCTGGGTTCCTCCAGTGCTCCGTATATTTGTGGTTTGGGGCCCCGGAGCATTGGCCCCCCCTGTCCATTTTAGGGCAATGGAGTTCGATGCCTTTCTCCACGATATCGTGGATAAACACTTGGTCCTTGTTCATTTTTTGATAATGGAGTACCCTCTATGGTGTTTTGAAAACGGCATTCATTAGCCCAATGTCTCCCTCTACAGCATCATGGGCAAATACCCGGTATTCTACTCCTTTGATACCTAGTTTTGTTAAACCCTCCTCCTATGGGGCAATTCCTTTTAAAATGTCCTGTTTGTTCACAATTGTAGCATGTTCTTGGCTTGGCATCTAAAGCCTGTTTTACTGCAGCTGCCACAATTTGCCCTAGTTCATTAATGTCTCTGGCATCTAAAGCCTGTTTTACTGCAGTTGCCACAACTTGCTCTTGTTCATTAATGTCTCTACATAATTTAATATATGTGTTTAAATTTTCATGTTTCCATGGTCTAATGATATCTCTGCACCAACGATTTGCTTGGTCATAAGCCAGTTGTTTTATTAATGGCATTGCTTGTTCTGTATTCCCCAAAACTCTGGTAGCTGTTTGAATAAGCCTATCTACAAATTGAGCATAAGATTCATTAGCTCCATGTATTATCTTAGATAATTGACCTTGTAAACCTCCATGTCCTTGTAAAGTCTTCCATGCCTCAACTGCATCTACAGCAATTTGTAAATATACACCAGGATCATATGCAATTTGTTGCTGCTGATCCTCATAAGGTCCCTTTCCTAACAACATATCTAGATTTCTCTGAGGATAACTAGCTGCTGCATTTTGCCTAGCTGTCTCCTTGCAAAATTCCTCATTGGCAACTTTCCATAACAGGTATTATCCTCCATTTAGCACAGCTTTACACATATTAGCCCAATCTGCTGGAGTCATGTTCAAGTTGGTAAAGGATTCGACCAAGCTTACAGTGAAGGGTGCTTGAGTACCATAGGTTGTTACAGCCTCTTTTAACTGCTTCACTGTTTTGAAATTTAAAGCATGGTAAATTCGCTGCCCTCCTACCTCAAATACAGGGCATGTTAATACTTGAGATCCTGTCTCAGGATCCGAACTATCAACTGCGGGGGTTGGGGGCCTCTCAGCATATGGAAGTGGCATTGTCAGTTGGACACTTACATCCTCTGGTGATAGAAAGGTGTTAGTAGCAGTCTCCTGTAGAGATGGTGCTGTTGGTTGGACACTTAAGCCCTCTGGTGATAGAAAGGTTTTAGTAGCAGTCTCCTTTTGTAAGTTTCCCCCTGATGGCTTTTTCTGCTCTAAACTTTCTTTCTCTGTCTGATTAGCTTGAAAGACCTTCTCTTTTACTTGAATCTTTTCCTCTTTCTGACTAACTTGAGAGACCTTCTTTTTTACTTGAATCAATATGTCTTCTCCTTCCTCTACCTTTGTCTGAATTGAAGGCTTTGAACTAAGCAAACCAGATAACAATGCCCACAATGGCAATGTGCCAACTGCCAGAGTTCCTGGGCTGTTCTTTTCTATTCTTTTAAAATCTTCACCATGATGGTTCCATTGTGATATATTTAACAACTCCTCCTTAAAAAGTCATGGGCTACATTTTTGTATTGTATCAACATATGCCCTGACTGCTCTTGATTTTACTGAGATGCCTCCTTCCTCTAACAATTTACTTAACACTCTTTCAGTTTGTTTTTTACTAATTTCTGATCCCATATTTCTATTATAATACAACCCAACAAGATAACGCCTAAGAAAACTGAAACAGAGAGAAACAAAATTGGAACAACACAAAATCATTAAAATACCCTCCTGAAATGTCCATCCATCCTTTCCTCCCTATCTGTTCCTCAGATGTGAGGGGTTTTTCTTCCATCTTACACATCTCCAGGGACAGGCAAATTAAAACAAAAGTGAAGCAAAACAAAAAAAGAATCTTAAAATGGCTACCCATCCTCTCACCTTGCCCTCAGGGGCGAGCAGTTTACTTACCCTCAGTCACTCCCCGTGCGAGCCACCAAACGCCACAGTCTGGCTGGGCACAATTCAGGAGCCACTTGTCAAAAGAAACTAACTTTAATGGTTGTGCAACTGAAGTGATTCTGCAATCTGTATATGGGGTAAAAATGGGAGCTCATATCCCACTTGAATCAAAGTGTGAAATATGATATATAAAGAACTATGTAATGTTTTGAACAACCTACAATAAAAATTAATTAAAAAAAAAAGAAACTAACTTTATTTTTAGAACCACACAAGCCAAACAAAACAGCTCCTCAGGAAAAGGAGCCCCCCCCACTTACAAACTACTTGTGTAGATTGATGCAGCAGGAGTAGGAGCCATTTGTAGGACAGGAGCGGTATTTATACATTTTACACAGCTTATCTAATTAGCATAAAATAGAAACAGCAGTCAACCAATAAGGAATCTCCACACTTAATGGCTCGCTTTTGTTACTTCACAAACCACACCCTCTGGCATTTTGCTAGGCACCATGCAGACTTGTTTACAGACTCTAACATTTCTCTGGCAAAATACCAGGTGCCATCCTGACTTGTTTACAGACCTTAACAGGAACTCAGGCCACACGCATGCCAGGCGAGCGAGCTACCGCTTGAGCCACATCCCCAGCCCCATAACTGGACTTTTAAAAATTGCTTTATGGGGCACAATGGGGTACAAGAGTACATCCTGGGAGAATAGAAGGAGAGCTAATACAGTCCTTTAGTTAGGAGAGCATAGAGGAGAGAAGTAGTTCAAATCTACATATATATCAAAAGTAAAGCCAAAAATTGTTGCTGATGGGATGGAAGGTATGAGAGAAAGAGCAAAACTGATAATTAGGCTTAAGTTTTGGGTCTAATAACAATTATGAAGATGATGGGGACTGTGTTAGTCAGTTTTGTTAGACCTTGAAGTGAAAACTTCTGTAGAGCAAATGGAATGAAATCCTGATAGAAAGATGCAAAAAAAGAGAAATAATTCCCTTTGCTAGACATATTGTGAACTATTTTGACTGGCAACATTTTCTGAACCAGAACACCTGAAAAGTTTGCTCAAAATATAAGAAACATCTCTTTCAAGGCACAGCTGAATTGTCTGAGAAACAACTACAATGAGAAACCATAAAGAATAGTGATTGTAAAAGTATATACTCTGAAGTTCCCGCTCAACCCTGGAAGCCTAAGCCAGAGTTTAATGACCAAGAAGCATTAAGAGACAAAAACATATCTGAGAAAATTAAAAGTGAGGTTAGCAATCCAGTGTAAAGCCAGGGTGCTCTACATTGGGTGCAGTTGAAAACACCCACTCCAAAGAAAAAGACTTGATTAATTTGGCCTTTGTCATAGATAGGATTGGTGGAGAAAGAAACTCCTCGGAACTTGAAAAAAGAGCCAGCATTGGTGTGATATGAGAGCCAGAACACACACCAGCTGTGTGGCCCAAGACTAAATTGAGTTTAAAGTAGTCCCAGGTTCTGAGAGCCACCAGTCATCCAGCAAAAACAAAGTCAAAAGCATGGAAAAGCACATTATAATGACCAATATCCCCCCCCCCCACCAAACCCGGTTTCTACATCTGTTATAAGTGCGCGCGCGCACACACACACACACACACACACACACACACACCCCAAGTTTAAACATGTATATATTCACAATTACATTTATATATCTTATTGGTTGGGTACTCTAGAGAACCCTAACAAATACACATATTAAAAATTTGATTAAAAGAAGCTAAGATTTCCAAGATAAAAAGATATTCACATTTAGAGAGTATGCAAATATCCAAAGACAATTTTTTTAAAAAAATAGTCATTAAAAATCACTTGCAAAAAATAAATAATAATCAAGGACAGTTGATTTCTCAAAGGCAAAATACAAGCAAAATAAAAGCAAGGAAAACATGAATAAAGAATACAAACAGACCAGTAAAATGGCTTGGAAGTCCTATGTACATAGTTGTAAACACAGTACTCCATATTTCAAAAATTACATTTTAAAGAAAAACTAAAGCCATTGTTAGAGGAGAAAAATGGGATGCATTCATTACCAATAGACCATTAAAGGAAAAGTCAGTTACACATTAGCAAAAAGAGAAAATGAACATAGTTCTGGAAGGGTGTTGGCAAAATATTAGAAGAATGGTAAGAAAAAAATCATTGTAAACTTTCAAAGAAACTCAAATTATATGCCTGATTATGAAAACAATGATGGCTAATTTGAAAGTTTAAAAATTTAAGACAGATCAAGAATCTTGAGAATCACAGCTACCAAGTCAAAAGGCTTTTAATAAGAACAAAATAATTTCTAAGGAAGAGGATAAAGATGTTGGTGAGTCTATACTAATTTAAATTTGCTATATTTCTAAAGAGAAGGTAGTCTAGAGCCAGTATGTTTCTAAGTGGTGGGGAAAAGGCAAAGAAATAAAAAAGATGAAAGGGAGGCAGGGAAAATAGGAAAACAGCACAAAATAAGATGATGAAAATGAAGCTAGATGTGTTAGTGATCCTAAATCAATATAAAGAGACAAAAAGTTTCAATTGAAAATGAGGAATTAAACCAAACCCAACAATGGATGGTGTACAAGGAAAAGATGAAAATTAAAAGTCTGGGTAAAATTAGGAAAACAAACCATGTGGTACTTTTAATAATAGTATAAAGAATTACTAAATTATGAAACAGCAGTAACTATAGAGTGAGAACTTCAAAGGGAACTGCATTGGTTAACAGGAGATAAGAGATATGGAAAGAGATGCAATGTCAAGAAAGAGATTCATTGGCTTGTGAGATTATGGAGGCTGAGCAACCCCTGACCTTGAGTCCGAAATTTGGTGACTCAGGAAAGGCAGCATTACGATCTCAGTCTGAGTCTCAATGTTCCAGGACTGAGTCCAAATGCATAAGGATCCTAAGTCAAAAGGAAAGAGAACCAGGTTTTCTGATATCTGAGGGCTGATATCTGTGTGCCAATTCAAGGAGAGAGTGATTTTGCATCTCCTTAACCTTTTTGTGCTCTTCAGGCCCTTAAGAGTAGAATGAAGCCCAATCATAATGAAGAGGGTGGATTCCCTCTCAGTCAATTAATGGCCATGCCAGCCTCTTCAAGAAATATCTTCACAGAAATAATGCAATATCAGCCATCTGAACATTCTTTATTCCAGTCGTAGTGTTACATAAAATGAACAATCCCTACCCAAATGGAGCAGGAGAATACCCAAGAAAAGACTATTTTGTACAAAGGGAGGTACACCTCTAGGCTAGATTTCAGATCCCACTGAAGAAGGTATCATTGCAGCCCCTCAGATGGTACAGGTTCCTTGCTCCTGATTGCCTGAAAGAGCTGGAACAATCCTCCAGGTTCAGTTGAGCTGAGGCATTTACTTGTGGTGCAGAGAAAGCAAGTGCATCTGAGAATGCACTCTGTGGGGAGCACAGAGGTAAGTTGGGGCATCATAAGAAAGGACCTTCTGAAGTGTAGGTGAGCCAAGGTTGGTGAGCATTAAGTTCATGACTTTCTAATTCATTTATCTATACACGTGAATGGAGCACAGGTAAATAATCAGGCATTTTCAGAGGACACAATAGCATGTGTCCTTGTCCTCGTGAGTCAACAATTTAATGTTTGGCCCTAGCTAGAAGTAAAAGTGTAATATACTCCAGAAATAATACTCTCTCATATTGGATCATTCAATTATCCCTAGGTTTTTTTCCTCATCCAGTTTAAACATAATATATATTTTTTAATTTTCATAGAATTAATTTTCTCTCTTTAAACATCTCTACTTTTGTGAATCGTCTCTAACATCTTTTGTATGTTCTCAGTGCATTGAACAGAGCAGAACACCTAATTAAAAGAAGATTGACATTTTTATCTGGCTCATTCTTACAAGATTCATCTTTTAATGTATTTAGCAACATGTTAAACTTGTGTCCAACTAGTGCTTTCCAAATTTACATTTTGCCTTGAGTTTGGGCTTCTTTATTCCTATTTTATTCCATCCTGGTTTATATGTCATCTTAGTTAGAGAATCCTTGTTTTCTCCACTAATTGAAATACTCAATAAAACAACTCTTAAAGCATAAGACAGGATACTCTTGCTACCCCAAGTTTTTCCTAAGCCATTACATTTTCTCTTCAGTCTTTAAGTTATAACTACAAACCTTCTAAGAACAGAAAGGAGAATACATCAGAGGTGTCCTTGCTAATCAGAATGTTATATGGGGTGGAACTGAAAGCCTTTTTAAAAAATCAAACAATATGACATCTTTTTGTCCCCTTTGCCTAGGTGACCTGCCTGTGGGATATGTTCTTTATAGAGACAGGTGTTGTAACTAAGATTTTTCTAACAGATCCCAGGATTGATTGCTGGTTATTCCATTGTCTTCACAGTCTTTCACTCTGAACTTGCCCCTGATTTAGAGAATAAGCATTTCTTCCTTTTAAAAAAATGGGAGCAATATTCTTCCTCCTTATACTTCATATATTATCAAAATGATGAATGTTTATTATCCATCATTTATTTTTTATTACAACCGAATTTAATATCACTTTCTTCACTTTATTTGTGCTTCTTTCACAATTTCGTCTTATTATTTTTCTGAAACAAGTAATATAACAAAAGTAGCAACTATATATGGACAACCCAATTGTTAAATGCCAAGAATAGCCCTACAAAATATGCATATATTAAATTGAATGCTCTTGACATTGTATGAGGGTATTATTATGCCCATTTTATAAGAGAGAAAATTGGTGCACATAAAAATTAGAAGTGTGTGACCAACAAAGCTACAGTCCCATGACTTTCCTTTTTTTCTAGAATCTGTACATTAATCTCTTACTAATATTCCCTCATACATTTTTCTTTCCTTAAAGCATATGAGGAATGATTGAAACTTTACCAAAGCTCTTACATTGTTTATGTATGAGTGTATATATGTATGATATAAAATAAATATAATATATATCTTACCTGTACATCATCCTTAATACTTTCATTATTAAATTCAAAACTATTAAATTATTCTTTAGAATCTGTTTACCTATTTTTATAAATTGACAAAAAATAATTGTATGAATTTGTGGGTGTACAGTGTAACAATTCATTATATGTATACAACATGAAATGACTAAATAAGAAAAATTAACATTTCTTTCTCCTTTTCTCCTAAAACAATTATAATTTGTTTGTATTAGAACATTTCAAATCCCTCTCTTGTAGTATTTTTGTTCTTGTTGTTGTTGTTGTTGTTTGGTACTGGGATTTGAACCCAGGGATGCTTACTTATGGAGAGACATCTGAGCCCTTTTTACTTTGAGACAGTTCTAGCTAGGTTGCTTAGGCCCCCCCTAAGTTGTTGACGGTGTCCTTGAACTTGCAATCCTCCTGCCTCAATTTCTAAGGCACTGGAATTATAGAATATGCCAACACATTTGACTCTCCTAGTTTGTTTGTTTGTTTTAATAAAGTGCTTATGAAATGTTGTGACTCATAGTTACCCTACTGTCCTGTAGAAAAAACATGGAAACTTTTCCTTCTATCTAATTGCATTTCAGTAGTGATCATCCAGCCTCTCTCTATTGGTCCTCCTCTGCCCTTTCTATTCTCTAGTGACTCATGTCCTGTTCTTTACTGATATTAGCTTCTGCATATGAGGTGTACTATGTTTTAACATTACTATTAACATGTACTATTCTTCTTTCTTTGCCTATTTCTATTTTACTTAATATAATAGATACCAGTCCCACTCATGATGCTGAAAATGTTAGGACTTCATTCTTTTTAATGGATGAATAATATTCCATAATTCATGTGTATCAAATGTCCTTTATAGATTCTCCCACTGATGAAAGGTATAGAACAAAGGATATAGAACATCTCAGTTGATTTCATAACTTGCCTATAGTGAATAATGTGTAATAAACACAAAATCTACTTACTGACATTTTTAGAATATCTTATGGAAAATAAATTGTGTATATAGTCAAGAATATTTGTCAAATAGTTGTTCAGAATTATGCAGGAATATCGTAACTGAATGTGATTCATAAGAAGGATTTAATCTTCCAATATCTTGTACTTGAGTTCTCAGACCGAATCACCTATATTCTCTGAGTCTTGGTTCCTCATTTATCAATAAGAGGAGTTGAAATTGAGACCCTGAAATCCATTTCAACACCAGCACTCTGTGTTGGTTTTGTTTCCTTTGATAAACTAGTGAGTTGTTTTTATTTAGTCTTTAGAAGTGATTTAGATGAACTTGATCATCTAGTTCCTTCATACCACTGAGTTTGTGTGTCTATGTAAATACAGTCAAGTGGAGGAGGAACTAGTAACTGACAGCAGTACAGGGCGTTCATGTGAATCTTTGCCTTTGCACAGCATGTGGGCAAGTGGAGAAGGTGTATTTTTTATTTGATCAGCCCAGAGCACAGTTATGTTTGTGCTCTCATTGCTCTACTTATAATTCTCTTATGTTTTTTTGTCCAAAAGTGACCTGTTCTATTTCACACATGAAAGCTTCACATTAAAAGAATATGAGTTAGCAAATATCTTTACTGAAGCACTGTTGGCAGCTGAAATCACTGACAACTTCCTGGCTGTGATTCATAATATATATTGGTGCCTTTGAGACAGCAGGCTATTAATTTTTCCCTGTCTATAATCCAAGACCATATACAGAGCTTGTTAGACATCTGTGGGAATATAAACTGAGTTCTGATTCAAGTGGGGAAGGCTCTCTTAGCAGGACACTTAGTTTTTGTTTTGGAGAAAATCTTTATACAACTGTAACACTGGTGAACTTCTTAAAAACAAACAATTCAATATAAGCTAGGCCACAGGTTTGGGGGTATAGAACACTGTGTTTTTTTTTTTCTTTTCCCAGATTTTAAATAAAGTAACTATCTCCAGTGGTTAGTAGACTGTGTATTAAAAAATGGTCAAGGCTTTTTCTCTTCATTCAAAGGAAGCTTACTAAACACTGAACAAAGTTATTTATTTCTCAAGCTTTTAGCATACCTGCGAATCCTTTTTTTCTTTTCTTTTACTTTTTTTTTTTAATACCAGGGATTAAACTCATTGCTTAAACACTGACCCACATCCCTAGCCCCCCCTTTTTTAATATATTTTATTTAGAAACAGGATCTTGATGAGTTGCTTAGGGTCTCGCTAAGTTGCTGGCTTTGAATTCAGGATCCTCCTGCCTCAGCCTCCCAGCTGCTGGGACTACAGGCATATGCTACAGTGCCCAGCAGATTCTTTTTATTCAGTTAGACTAAGTAGGATAGATTTTAAGTGTTGAGAGTAATAAATGCATGGCACAGATCTGAATAAAATTTCCAGAACTGTTATGTGATATCAACCAACTATAGAGCTGTTTATGAATAAATGAATAGGACTTACACATAAGTCTTTCTAGATCCGAAAAATGTTGTAACTAATTTATAAACCATTGTGTAAAAGTCTCACCCAGATTTTTGAAAGTTTTTTTTTTTTAAGGAGAGTTCTTAGAGAGAAAATAAGAACAGCACAGGTTTTCCCTTGAAGTATTTTCTCAAGTAACAAGGTAAGTAATGTTTATTCCAACCCTTAATGAGAATGTGTTACAAAGTCAGGTGTACAAACATTTCTTTCAGTAGAGAAAGCAAAGAAAATGTGATTTTTTAATACCTATTAAACATTTAGACATGCTCATAAATAAATACTATCCCAAAATATATAATTTGTAAAGAAAAGTACCTAAATAATATATGTGGTTTTTACTTTTTTGAACACTTTTTATATATTCACTCTAACACTATTTTTATTTATTTTAATATAAATAACATCTAACAGTTACAGATAATGTATTACATGCTAAAAACTCTTTTAGTTGCTTTTCCTGGATTACTCATTTGACTGTCACAATAATTCTGAAATGATTATTCAGATATGAACACTGAGACTCAGAAATGTCAAATGTCTTGCCAAGGTCACACCTCTGATAAAGGTTGGAGTCAAACTCAAGCTCAGGCAGACAGGCTCAGAAGCCTGTACTCAACTGCTTGTCTAACTCTCTATGGACTATTTTAAACAAACCAGGTAATAATTTTATTGACTCACCTTTGTATCACCTGCAATATCTGGCATTTTACTTTATGCATAGGTTCTCAGTAAATACGTATTAAGATAAATTATATCATAGGACAAGCATGTAAGAAAAATCAAATTTACTTAGACAAAGAATAATCAGTGTTCAGTCCTTTGTGACCTAAGACAGCACTCAGAATGTTGTTTCTCACTGTTTCTTTAATCAGTGCTTCATTCCAGTCAGATCTGCCATCTCTAGTTGTTTGGCTTCTGCAAATATTCTAAATTATGATACTATTCAATGATAAAAAATGAGAATTTTATCCAAATATTTGTTTAAAATATAATACTAATTTTTCAATCTATACAGCCATTCTTCATCCTATCCCATACCACTGTCAGAGGAACCTTTACTTCTCCTCACAAATCTCTTCATATATAAATGTATCTAATTTTACAAATGCTTTATAAATCTTTACAAGCATATTAAATTGTCTGTTGAAAATATTAATATTCAAAACATCTCAATGCCTAATATTCATTTTGTAAAAAAATTGTGAATGTAATAAAATAAAATCCATCACATAGTTGAAATTTATCAAAGAGCTAAGCAAAAAACAGATCTTCATTTAAAAAGATAATTCTCCTAATACAAAACTAGGGAAAGATAATGGCAATAACCATCATCACCAAATTGCACTGTAGCAGAAATAAAATGAAATGCTTCCAATTACAAGGCAATCTTTGAAAATTATTCTCTATAGGAACAAAATATTAATTTGCCTATTTAAATCTCTTCATGGGATTTAGAAAAACTCAAATAGAAATGGAAAAGGATGGTAAAAGAATAGATTAGGATAAAAAAATCACTTGATGATATCAAGAGGAAAACAGGTAAGATTAAAAGATAATTTTAGCAAAACTGAAAACACAGGAGCAGTATTAAAATGTTATTCTGAAGCAATGAAGAGTGAAATAAATATATAGCAATAAATTCTGATAAAATAATATCATACGCAGCTAAATTGAAATAAATATAAAAATATAAAATAAAGAAATACATGGAAAAATATTAAATTCCTAAAACTGCCAAAGAAAACATAGAAATTTGACTAAGCTAAATTTCATTAAGAAAATTGCGATAAAAATAAAGATATTTAGGCGAAGATGATTTTGTAAGTGTAAGTTACATATTGTCAAGGAAGAAGAAATAATCCCTATTTCTTGAATTGCCATAGTAAACAGAACAAGTATAAAAATATTAGTTAACCTATTCCTTCAGGGATAGAAAAGAAGGCATACAAAGTAAGACCTATCTCAGCAATAGGAGGACAGTTAAAAGCTGGCAACTCTATTTTTGAAATAAATCATTTTAATGAATTGAGAAAGGAAATTCTACAAAACACTATTAATATAAATTTCAAACCTTAGTTAAGAGTTTTATAACTGCCCAAGACTATAAAAAGAATTTCCTCTAGGTCATTCTACCAAAACTTGCAGCAAATATTATGTTTAATTGAGATAAGTTAACCTGTTACCTTTAAGATAATGATGAGAACTATGACTCCTCTTTTATTAATAACAATGAAGAAAGGGAAAAAATATCCAGTTTAACAACCAGTGTTAAGATTAAGACCCAATTATTTTGGATTTGGCCATGATTGTAAAATAGCACATGCTGCTGGTTACATCTCTGAGCTCAGAAGAAACTCCTGGAGGAAGAGAAGAGACTAGAAATTTCTGAATTGACAGGTCTCCTCAGCACTGTAATTTGTGGGACATGAGTAGTAGTTAGTTTTGCTGTGTACAATTCCAGATGTCATTTGAAAGCTGTCCCTTAACTTCATGTAACCCAGAAAACTTGAAGAGGTGGCTGCAGCTCAGAACAGAAGGTAGATGGAAAAGTCCCAAGACTATGAATCAAAAGAAGAGGCTTGGCTCTTTTCTCTTCTCTACCCTACACTATTGTCTATGCCAATTTTTCTTGCCATATGTTAGCAGCTACATATAATAAAGGTTCATATCTTTTGTGAATGTGTTTAACGACATAACATTAAGACAGTATTAAAAGGCGCCAGGGAGAAAAGCAGAAAAAAGTCAATGTCCTTCTTGGGCAATTACCTTTTTGCCATTTTACCTCTGAACAGTTAAGATTGGTGAAAGGAGACTGTCCCATCAATGTTCTTTATCCATGGGGATCAAAAATATGCTTAATAATATGCCAAACTAGCCTGGGAAAATATTAGTAAAAAATAAATCATAAAACCCTGTACGCCAGTAGACATGGAAATTAAATATCAAGTATGAGTCATTTAATATGAGTACAAATTATTCTCCTTTGCAGATTTTATGATTGTCTTTCCAGAAAATGAAAGAGAATCAATGAATCAATGAAACAAATATGAGCATTCAGCAAGATTGTTGATAGGTACAGGATTTGCTTAAAAAATTAATGAGTTAGCAGTTATAGTATTTAATAGGAACTGGAAACTAACCTAACCAGAAATGCACATCCTTTATGATAAATATGTTCAGATTATTAAAGATAACCTAAATAAATGAAAAGATACATGATGTTCATGGATGGCAAAACATAACATAATAAGATGTCAATCAAATTACAATTCAATTAAATTGCAATGAAAGCTCTAGCAAGATTCGTGGCATTACATTGAAAAACTGATTCTAAAATTCTTAGGGAAGAGTACAGTTTCATCCATAGCTAAGGAACTTTAAAATTAAAGAAAGATAATTTTTCTCGCTGGATGTTAATATATTTTTAAAAGTTTAAATATCACAAAATAAAAGAGAATTATTAATAGAAAACAAAGATCAATATATCACTGAAAGAAGAAGAATTAATAGGCTTTACATAAATTATTAGAGAAACATAAGAACTACTTAGTAGATGTTTTTTGGGAAACTGGGTCACAATTTTTTAAAAAGCCAAGGAGATCTATACATTATAAAATACAAAGAATTGATGAATTAAGGATTTCTATATAAAATATAACTAGAAGAAAATATCTTTTTGGTCAAGAGGGGAAAAATATTTGTGTTTCAGTCATCTTTTGTGTCACTGTGACCAAAACAACTTAGAGGAGGAAAAGTTCATTTGGAGCTTTCAATTTCAGAAGTCTCAACTGACTCTATTACTCTGGATCCAAAGTGAGGCAGCATACCAGGTCTGTAGGACCTAGTGGGGGAAAGCTTCTCAGCTCATGGCAGAGTCAGAAAGCAGAGAGAAAGAAGGAGTTTTGTCAAATAGAAAATACTCGTTTCCAAAGCAGCATGCCCCCAGTCACCAAAGGCAGTTATCTCCTCCCTTGCCCCATCTGCACGAAGTTATCACCACCCCATCAGTCCAGTCGAACTAGGATGGACTAATTAGGTTACAGCTTTCACATTCCAAGTATTTCATCTCTGAATATTCCTGTGATAATCAGGAGTTTTGAGGAGACACTTACTATCCAAACCATAACAATTTCTTAGTCAAAATTCAAAAATCATAGCCAGCCATGATGGTGCAAACCTGTAATTACAGTGGCTCCTGAGGCTGAGGCAGGAGGATTATTTCGAGTTCAGAGCTAGCAAAAGGAGGAACTAAATAACCCAGTGAGACCCTGTCTCTAAATAAAGTACAAAATAGGGCTGATGATGTGGCTCAGTGGTCGAGTGAGTGTACTGAATTCAATCCCCAACACTCCCAAAAAAGAACTCAAAAATCACAAAACAATGGGATTAGATTTATTAATTTAGCCTTCTCTAAATGATAAAAAAACCCTGCTGTTTAAAAAACTATGATCTTAGATAAACATAAAGAATAATAAAAAAACAAAAAAAAATTCAATGTCTAGAGCTTACAGGAATTAGTATCTAAATATCCAAGAAACTCTTCCAGATCAGAGAAATACACACACACACACACACACACACACACACACACACACACACGAAATCCAATGCAAAATGAATGATCAAATGATCAAAGTATATAAATAAGGAAATCCAATAGAATAATTATCTTATGAATAAAGAAGTTAATTTTTTTTCTAGTCAACAAAGAAGGATGAGAAATGAAGAAAACCACTAAGATCACACAATTTTTCTATCAGTTTCAAGGAAACAAAAGTGAATATCACAACTCAAAAGAAAAGTTGGAGTTCTAGAACCCACTTCCAATCTCACTCATGTGGTTGATGACAACATCATCCTCCATAAAATGTTATCTCAGAACATGGCAGCTGGTTTCCCCTTGGGTGAGTGATTCAAGATAAACAGAGAATAGGAACACTGAAGATGAAGGCCAGTCTTTTGAAAATCTAATATTGAAGGTGACATCCTATTGGGTATGACATATTTTGTTAGAAGTAAATCAATGAATTCAACCATACCAAAGGGGAGGAATTTATAGCAGGGCATAATACTAGGATTCTCTAAGAGATTCTCTAAGAGATTCTATGGGGAAAAAATGGAACTCCAGTGATTTATGCCTTACATATGAATGAATTTTATGTTATGTGCCTTAGTGAAAATGGAGCATCCTTAAGTAAGAGAGATGTTAGACACTATAAAGATGGTAGTAATTTTTAGTTTAGTTTAGTTTTGTTTTGTTTTCCAGAAAGAATGGTCTTCCCAGTGGGCTTTTTTTCCCCTCAAATCTTGTCTTCCCTGTCAAAATAGACGAGTTTCTGTTGGGGATAAAAAGACCTTCAAAGGTTCATACATGAGAGATAATCAAAACCAGAAAGTTCTGAAATGGCATAGCCTACAGGTCACAAGCCAATAGTATCAAAAGGAAATGAGTGATAAAAGAATCAGCAGGAAAGAAAATAGTGATGATTAAAAAAAAAAAGCATGGTGTGAAAGAAAAATAAATGTAAAATCATAGAAATCCAAAACAAGAAACAAAAGATGATTGTCCATTTACAAAATGTATTGACTACCTAACCATATAAGAAATCATAATATTAAATCATAATATGATATCATTATAGGAATAATGCAATGTCATAGGGAATAATGATAATCAATCAGATAATGTACTGACTTGTGGCTAGTATCTTGCTAAGTACCCTTATGTTGGTAATTTTATTTTTTATTACAATCTTTGAAAACATTTACAAAGTCATCTCCTTTTGAAGGATTAGAAAATGCACTGTCAAACTCAAATGGCCAAGTTCTTGATTTGGGACACAATAAATTATACAAAGTTTGGAGTCATTTAAGTATAATTTCAACCCAAGTTCTAGTACTTAGGGCAGTGAGAGATGAATCTAGTTTTTTAACATAACTGAACATGTTTATTCAATAGCAAAATATGCATAATAATATATGTTTTAAAGGTGTTTCAAAATTAAATGATTTGCATGATCCAAGAAACAAAATATTAGTGAGGTGACTTAATTAAATTTAAAAAACATCTGATCTGTGAAGACACTGTTAAGGGAATGAAAAGACAGGTCACCACATGGAAAATGGTATTTGTGAAACACATATGATGAAGATCTTGTAGGAAAACAAATTCTTTAAATTCAACAAAGAAAACAAACAATCCAACTATCACATTATATGATAGATATATGAAAAATATCCACATGGCAATATTTTTTAACATCCTTTGTCATTATAGAATTAAAGCAATAAAGAGATATCACTGCATATGTGTTATGATAACTAAAATTCAAGAAAATCTGACAATATAAAATTCTAGACAATATAAAGAGTAAGAGAAACTTTGGAAGACAATTTAGAAGTCTTCTATAAGACTAAAATACCATATAATACAGCAATAAAACTCAGGCAATTACCAATTTGAGAACATGTCTACACAAAAATCTAGACACAAATGTATGTATTCATGATCATCAACAACTTGAAGCAACCAAGATATCATTTAATAGGTGAATGGATAAACAAAATATGGTATACATCAATACAATGAATATTATTTAGAGTTAACTGCAAGTTCAAGTAAGAGCAATTAGGCTACAGAAAGAAGTAAAGAGCATTGAAGTTGGAAAGGATGAATTTAAATTAGTTATCCATGTTTTTAGATGGCATGAATCCTATACATGAAAAAACCTAGATACTCCATCAAAAAAAATTGTTGAAACTTACAAAGTCACCAGATTTAAAAATAAAAATAGTAGCATTTTTATATACTTATGATGAATTTACTGGAAAGGAAACTATGAAACAATCCTATTCACAATGCCTACAAAAAAATAGGAATAAATTTGCCAAGGACATGGAAGATATCTGCAATGAGAGCTACAAAATAATGATGAAGGAAAATCTGGAAAACACATACACACACACACACAAAAAAAAAATGGAAACATATCCTCTGTTCATGGATTGGAAAAATCAATATTACTGAAATGATAATTATACCCAAAGTGATCTTTCAATTGAATGTAAGTCTCATCCAGATACCAAAGTCTCTGTTCACAGAAAGAAAAAAAATCCTAAAATTCAAATGGAACCACAAAAAAACTAAAACATCCAAAGTGATCCTCAGTAAATTTGTAAAAAGGATGGAAAATGGAGGCATTACAATAGTTTACTTGAAAATATGCCACAAAGTTATGGTAACTAAAACATCATGGTATTGGCATATTACAGACATATAAATGAACAGAACAGACTAGAGATAAACAGAAATTAATCCACATTCATACGGCCAACAGATTTTGATATAAATACCAAAAACATGCAGTGGAGAAAAAAAATAGTCTCGTCAATTAATAATGCTAGCAAAGTTGGATATCACTATGTGGGAGAATGGTATAGATCTCTTCTTCTCACCATACACAAAAAACATTTGAAAATGGACTCAAGACCTAAGTCTTAAATATGAAACTACTACAAGAAAACAAGGACATTGACATTGGTATAGCCAACTATTTTTAAGATAGGAACCTAAAGCACAGGCAACAACAGACAAATGAGATTACATCAAACAAAGAACTTTCTGTACAGCAAAGGAAATAATTGACAGAATTGAGACAATCTAAATAACATTTGCAAATGGTACATCCAACCAGGGACTGACATCTGGATTACAGAAGGAATTAAAAAAATGAAGAACAGAAAAGCAAACACTCCAATTATAAAGTGGATAAGAATTAAACAGACACTTCTAAAGAAAGATATACAATAAAAATCCAATAAATATATGAAAAATGTTTAATTTCACTAATCATTAGAGAAATGTAAATCAAAACCACAATGATATATCATCTCACCCCAGTTAGAATGACTACATCAGAGAGACAATAACACATGGTGGTGAAGATGTAAAGAAAAGGAACTCATAAATTAGTGGGAAGGTGAATTAGTACAGCCATTATGGAAATTTCTCAAAAAACTAAAAATATAATTATCATATTATCTGGCTATCTCACTACTGAGATGTCTTTATAAATCCTTATACCAAAAAGATACTTGCATCACACATTTATTGCAGGACTATTCACAATAGTCAACCCAGATGGCCTTCACTGGATGAATGAAGAGTGATTTTTCTCCAAAGAGTATAGAATGAAAAGAGGATATGGACATTAGAAGGAAGAGTAAGTCTACAACAGAGAAATATGATGAACACTATGTTAACTAGGTAATCAGGATTCACAAGACATACTGATAGCTTCCAAAAATCAAATTTCAATGGGGAGGCATTCTGCAATATCCTAAACAGTATTCTTCAAAGCTGTCAAGGTCATCAAATACAAGAAAAGTAATGAAAATGTGACATCCAAGAGGAGTCTAAGGAGACATGACTAGTAAATGTAGCAGAGCATCCTGGATGATATTACAGAGGAGAAAAAAATGCAATAAGATTAAGAAAATGAAATAAAGCTTTGACTTTAGTTAATAATAATGCATCACCCTGGATTCATTAAGTATAAAGAGGCATCATATTAAGTAAGATGCTGGTGATAGAGAAAAATGTGTGGGGAAGTATTAGGACTCTGTATTAACTGCTAATTTTTTCTGTAAATCTAAAATAATCATAAAGTTTATTAATAAAGATTTTTAAAATAGTAAAATTGTTAAGTACTTCCTATTCTCTTTAAACAGTTTGTCACACAGCAACAGCTCAGAAAAGAACAACAGGAATGAGTAAGAATGTAGCTTCCACGGCTAGCAAATGATTATCAACTCAAATTTAAATATCATTATACCCATAGATTGTATTATCGAGGAAGGAGAGTGGTGTTAGGTTTGTAAGTATTAATGTAATTTTATCCAAATCACTATTAGATCATTCTCAAAGAAAAGTGTTGTTGTTGTTATTGATGTTGTTGAGTAATTCATCCTTTCATTTTTTTTTTTGCTAAAATAACCTTTTCTTGTAAAATAATTTAAGATATTATTTTCAGGGATCTAATGCCCTAAAATGAACCATGCTGTCGTCTAGAGACAGCGTCACATTACATCACGGGTGGAGAAGCATCTATGTGAGGAAAGTAAAAACCAGGAAGGGAAGGGTCCTGGAAAATAGACTGAATTTCAAATGAAAGAACAAAATAGGAAAAATTACTACCCTTAGTTAGTAAAAGATCATAAACCATTGTTCTTTCCATATGAAGAGCTCCTGGTATGCTAGTGATGACAAATTTATTATTATCATCAAAGAGGCCACTTGATTAAAATACTAATAATTTCCTCTTTTCTTCAAGAAAGCTTTAAATGGAATCAAAAGAAAAGTTATGGATTAAATCATACACATGGTTCTGCTCATCAAGCAATTTATTCTCCATTTTTCAAGTCTTTTGATGGGATTTCTATCTAATATCTGATATTTATAATTATTGGTGGGAGATTTAACTTTTAGTCAAGAAGATCTAGAAAATTAGTACTTGTGAAAACAAATGCATTTCAGCAGTGATATATTATAATTAATTTGTATAATCAGAGAAGTTCAGTTATGAGAATGTTTTATGTGAGAAATATGACTTAGATATGGCAGGAGAATGGGAAGAAAGAATAAAATTTTAAAGTACTTTCCATTGAAAGTTAATTTCCTTTTTAAATTATTTAAGAATATGAAAAGTGTTTGAAGTAGCAATTCTTAGAAAATGTGTCAGCTTACCTAAAGATATGAAAATAAGATAAAATTGACTAGTGCTGAATTTTAATATCTAGTATTAGTTATCTAACTTAAAAAGTATAATTGCTAATTTATATACTAATGAATAAGCAGGCATTTTTCACAAAATTAAGAGAGAATTAGTATGTGATAGACTCTGAATTTCTTTTATATTTAAGTGGAATTGTCTAAGATCTGTAGCCATTTTATAGTACAAATAACAAGAACCAATTCTGGAATATTATCTTAGGATCATATATTTCTTTAATGGTCACTATGAACTGTACTATTCATATCCAAGTCATAAATGTTGGCTGTTTCTAAATTTGTCTGCTTCACTGGGCAAAAATGGGAAGAACAAAGAAATTCAGCAAGGCTTCTATTCTTCAGAGAATAAAAAGAGGTGCTTTATTCTTTCTCCAGTTAAACCAAGAACACTTTTTCTTTCTCTCTCTCTTTTTTTTTAAAAATTTATTTTGTTATTTTAGTGCACTTAATAGAAATCATTTGGCCTTTTATTTTTTATTTCAAAACTAAAATTTATGAAGCCACAGTGCTTATCAAGTGATAATTATATGTGTGTGTGTGTGTGTGTGTGTGTGTGTGTGTGCGTGTGTGTATTTTTAACAAAGAAGAGACATGGACAACGAGAGACAGAGACAGAAACAAAGAGATCAGGGTCTTTCTTTATTGTTGTCTTGACAAACTCTGCTTATTTGTGAATGCATTGCTATGGCTTGTTGGAATTTTAGGTTTGAATAGCACCGTACAACTTGCCCCCACATTTGCACTAAAACGTCAAATTAATTAATTATTAACCAACATTGGCTGTCTAGGGCCTTCCTGCCCATTACATGTGATACATGAGATATGGTGCCTGTGTTAATCAGTTTTCCATTACTTTGACAAAATCAACTTAAAGGAGGAAAGATTTACTTTGGCACACGTTGTAATACTTTTCAGGCCATGGCTGTTTGGCCTCGTTTGTTGTTGTTTGTTTGTTCTTAATTTTGCTTTGGATCTGTGGTAAGGCAGTATATCATGCCAGATGCATGTCAGGGAGGAACCTCTCACCTCATGATCAACAGCAAGCAAAGAGACACAAGAAGAGACAAATGTCCTAAAATGCCCTTAAAGGACAGGCCCTGAATAACCTAACTTCTCTCCACTTCTGTCTACTTTAGTCCTTACCTCCTGAAGGTTGCACTTCCTCCCAGTAGACCCACAAGCTGGCAAAGAAGGCTTTAACAAATGAGCTCTTGGTTTTCTAGATTTAAGATCTGACCCATACCAATGGACTCAGACAGGTGGGGGTCTATAATACCAAAGATGCAAAGTTACATGCAAATGCTATAACAAATATTATATTTTAATATCATGAGAGTTAAATGAACCTTCTCTTTTTCATTGACTACTCTTTTCCATTGTCTTTTGTAGGGTGTCATGGATCTTCTTTTTTCTCACTCCCTATCTCTCTTTCCCTTTATGTGTAATTCAATTCTATTAGTGCAATAAAGTTTTTTAAAATTAAAAATTAAGAAGTTAATTAAAAAGAAAATTACATCAGTAATTTCAAATGACATTGAATTGGAAGGCACGGGATTCTGCTCTTCAGTTTAGGCTGTATGTACCCACATACGAATAGGGACCCTACCCTTACCAAGTATAACTGTGCATCTCTTCTAGATGCAATTTGGTAGAAGGGACTACCTGCCTCTGAAGCAGCAGTTTCAGCAACATTATGGCCTTGTAGTTTTCAGAAGGCCACAGACCTACTTTAACTCCTTCACTGAGATAGGCACAGGAGAAACTGATCCATCAGCATGAATAACCTTCCATTCCACACAAAAGTCAAGAGTAGGCAGTCATCTGAAATATGGACTGAATGGGGAAAACAGATCCTCAAACAACAAAATGTTGCTAGGTTCCTTTGAAATAAATATTTAGTGATTAAAATATTCCATCCTCACGTGGTTCACTAATCACCATAAGAGTCTCTTCAGAGCTCTCTCTCCCCTCCTCCCTGTCACCCTAAGCCATCTTCCTTCACTGTGCCCTATACACATCAGTCTTCTAGGTCCCCAGATCTCTACTCTTGCAGTGAATGAAAGACTTTGGAAAATTCCTTTTCTTCTAATTGAAATGATCCCCCTGCCCTCTGCCCAATGCTCCAAGATCGTATGATTCTTTACCTTGTTTTTCTTTCTCATTCTTTTTCTGTCAGATTAAAATACAGTTACTCAGAATCTGTCCCATTTTCTTTTCATTAGTCTTACATTTTATTCTTTCACAGCACTGAGACTTTCCTATAACGTCCTCACTACTATATTAATATAGACATTACAATTTATGGCTATCAGTGGGATTATATTTAATGACTTTTGCCCTTGCATAAACTTCAGGAAGACAAGATTTCTCTTGTTCATCACTGTATTTTGAATGTATAGATAAATGTGTGCTATATATAAAGTGTGTTGAATGTGTAGATGCATGAGAACAAATTAAAGTCTGGTGATGCCAATATTAATGAGAAAGTTAATATAAATTGTCTTGTGAGCTATATAATAACCCTTTAGATATGCATCATAGCATCATTTTGCTATTATCACCTTGATTATTATCAGCTTGGTAACAATATAACTAATTCCAGAGCAAATTGACAAATATACAGTGCAGTTCAAAGAACTGTTCTAAAACATTGCTATTAAGACTTTTGTAACAGGCCAGTGTTTTATTTGTTGTTTTGTTTTAGTACTGGGGATTGAATCCAGGGGTGTTTAATGACTGAGCCACATCCCCAGCCCTTTTTATATTGTATTTAGAGACAAGCTCTCGTTGAGTTGCATAGAACCTCACTAAGTTGCTGAGGCTGGCTTTGAACTTAAAATCCTCCTGCATCGGCCTTCCAAGCCACTGGGATTATAGGCATGGACCACCATGCCCAGCTAACACATGTTTTTTGCTGTGAGAAAATTTGTGAGTGGGAAAACCCCAAACCTCAGGCTTTTCTCTTATTTATTTGTTGCTGCTCTTTTAAATATTTCAGGTAAAAGCAGGTTGAAGAAGAATACTAGGAAATAATTAATAGAGTAACACAGATGCAGAGTAGAAGAACCAGTCTCTAAATCAATGTAGCATGCTGTCAGTGATAGGGGACTCTTATTAGTATGCCAGGCTCCTGATAAGCAACTTCGAACTAATCTGCAATAGTGATATGATGTATTCTGCGTAGTATTTCCTTGCCAGAATCCCATTTTCTTTCTTCTGCAATTTGTTTTCTCATTCTCCAACTTCAAAATGTCATTCCACAGCCATGGCCCTCCTACCTCCAGGTAAACCTACTTAGGTTTACATTAATTAACACCTCTGGAGTATCCCAATACTCCTCCTTCTGTCATGGGCTGGATCCTGTACTGCTTTTCTGTACTGAAACTTCATCACAAAGTTGCTCATTTTGCTCTTGCTCTGTCCAGTGTAACCTCCTATACACTCAAATTGTTTAAGACTATATAACATTTACATTGTAGATATACAAAACACTGTAGAGTTTGAACTACACTAAAATCATTTATATATTCATGCCCTCATCTTGGAATATCACTACTTGGCTATTTGAATTTTTTATTTTAGTGTTTCATTCATAATGTATTTTAAAGCTATATTTTAAATTTTGAATATTTGTTAGTATGAAATTGACATTTTTTATTGTTATGTTTCAATCCATGATTTTTTTTGTGTGTGTGACACACAAAGAAAGCATTATAATATATTAGACATTGTAGTGGAACCAGGAGAGCTGGATTCTCAGGCACTCTTACAACCACCCACAGGACAGAGGAGGAGACATTTAACTCTTATGTATCTCTACCAGGAACTCAGGTTAAGTGATTATGAAATGTTTCCTACTCAAATGCTTGATAATGCCATGTGTGCAGTGTTTTCCGTAGGGAGATGGTCTATATGGAACAGAAAACTGCCAGAAACTGCCAGACTAACTTAATTTGACACTTGGATATTAAAACCTCTGCCTTGGCATAGAAGACTGAGTTCTGTCTTCATAGAAATGTGGCTATCTGGACTCTGCTTTTCCTCAACTGTGATATAAGCAGAGCTAACAACATGACATCACTTAGGCACTTGAACATTTTTTTGAAATTTTAATTGTTTTTATCATACAATGAAGATGAGCACACATGCATATAAAAATTATCCCATCAAACTTCTGATTTTATTTTATTTTTTTAAGAGAGAGTGAGAGAGAGAGAGTATTTTTTTAATATTTATTTTTTTAGTTTTCAGCAGGCACAACATCTTTGTTTGTATGTGGTGCTGAGGATCGAACCCAGGCTGCACGCATGCCAGGCGTGCGTGCTACCACTTGAGCCACATCCCCAGCCCAAACTTCTGATTTTATACACATTTATATTTAAAGGGAAATTTATTTGAGGTTAAAAGGTGAATAAAACCAATTATTAAATAAATAAATTTTATTTCTTTAAGCTACATGATAATTTATGGCAAAAACTACAAAAAGTATCTGCAAAAATCTGAAGATTGAAAACACTGGTTATGTGCATCCTAAAGGGCTTAAATGGGATCCTGACCTGTTGTCTTTTGTAACTTTTTTCTTTCTCCTGCATTCCTCTGATGCTGCTTTCCACAGTTTCAGAGAACATACTCTTTCATGTAGTCCAGTGTTTTGCAGAGAGACAAAGAAGAGTTTGTTGATGATGTTTGTTTTGACTATTTGTACATTTGACTTTATCATTATTACAATTCCTGCTAGCTCTGCTCCATTGGAGAATATAACACACACAGGCTCTTCAACATTAATGGGTTTTCTACACTACTGAATTTTACTGTGACTTTGCCTTATCTCTAAAAATTGATCTGACAGCATAGGCAACACCACCACACAGGAGCTGACAGTCAGTGACAGTCACTGGGAGGAAGAAGAGCTACGGAAAATAGCATTAACTAGAAACCTTATTCAGCAAGGCATCTGCAAGCCTACAAAAGGTCTTATTATTTTAGGGAACATAGCTTCATTAATAAACTAGGGGTTCAAAGCTGAATTCATCACTATTTTGCTAATTTCAAGACCTGTTATTTCAAGTTCTCTTTGTGAAATTATTTGTATCCAAGTTTTAAAGAATTTGTTCAAGGTCCATTTCACTTTCGAAGGTAGGGTAACTGAAATTCATTATCTTTTCAGCCCTATTCCCAGACTAACTTTAATCAAAGAGAGTTTTATACTGAAGACATACAATTTCTATTTAATTAGATAGGCTAAAGCATACAGATGAGCTAATATTTCTAGTGCCATCTTTAAGGCTTTTTACAAGTGCCATTGTGTTTTACAGTTTCACAGGAAAAAAAAGGGAAGTTAAATCATGATTTTTATTAGGGCTTTAGGGATTAAAAAAAAGCAATTGCCTTGCATTGTAAACAGAACTATTCAAACTCCTTCTCCCTTAAGTAAAAAGTATAAGAGTGGTTTTTAATAAGATTAATACATAAGGTTCATTCAGTATTTTCTTGATTATTAGAAGATGACAATCAAGTTAATTGGGAAGGTAAGTTTAAGTGTAATATCTAGATGCTCAAGAAATATTATGAAGCCAAGGATCAACCTGATTCCAGGCGCTGAGGACATTCAAGTTCTGTCATCTGACATCCTCGGTTTTTCAGTGTGGGTATTACCTATTTACTGTTATCTATTTAAGGCAACCTTAATATTGAAAGATACAAATGCTATTGATTCAATATTGAATGAATTCTGATAAATGATGCTCTCTGATTTTACTCTAGTCTTTACAGTATCTCTCAAATAGTTTCTTAAAATGTCCTACAGTTCCTGTAACATGAGGGATGCTCACAGCCAGTAACATACATTAGTGTTTTATGTGGATGATATTCAGTCTGCATCCTATCTTGAGGTTTTAATCAAACTACTATGCTGATCATAAATCATTTTGGAATTTTCTGACTTGAAATTTGTAACAATAAATCCAATAATATTTTAGAGGCCAATTGAAGTCTTTGCTTTAAAGTTTCATTTAAATTTGCCCAAATGCATCTTATTCTTAACTATTTATCTTTTTTTATATGTCTGGTCTACTGATGTAATTTTGTTTCTATTTTTAGAAAAGCAAGTGCAATATGTTTGAGAGGTATAGTGGTCTTTACTGTATTATCAACTTTGTTTAAACTTTACTACAGAAAAAAATTATTTTCTCTTTTAGTTCAATAGTTTATTGTTATTTTAATATAAATAGTGAGGTTTCTACTAAGAAAAAAATAGCTTTTTACTTAATACTAACATAAAATATAAAAGAAAATTCAATGAGCTAAATAGCCAATAAATCAATTAGAATTTATTGAGCACTTAATATGTGCTAATAGTAATGTTAAAGAAGTACATGCAATACTTACAGATGTGAAACTGCTTATTGGTTTGTTCTATCAGTAAAATATGAGACAAGTGGAGAATGTTCTGAAATGATTTATTACTGAGAATTAAATTACATGCAAAGAAAGTATTACTTCCTTTTAAATTATAAGTAAGATAAGGACAGGGACAGGAAACATGCAAGAAAACTGAGTAGGATGGTAAAAGGAACAGAGATTGCTCCCATGATGAGAAAAGTACATCTGGTTTAGGTACATTTCAAATTCTGAACTAAGTAACTAAAATGAAATGCAAACTCTGTAGCCTCATGTCAGAAGAACTATAGAACTACACTGAGGTAGCTATCACTGGAATTTGAGTTTGCTTCCACTTCATGGTGTTATTTTGTTATCCAAGATTCAATATCTAAGATCAATTGATTATATTTTTTTAGAAATAAGCAGTCACTGGTTAATTTTATTATTTTCCAAATAAAATAAATTTTAATTCTAATGGATTGACAAAATCACTAGAATACTTAAAACTATGAAAATAAAGCAACAAAAAGAAAACAATTTAAGGACAACCATAAGAGAGAAAAAATGCAGACCTAATAAAATCAATTTGCTGCATCTATATTCAATTGTTTTTAATATAAACTTATGACATATTCTATATTTCATTTTTCCCCTTAAATCCAGAAGCATCCAGTATCCCTTATAGAAAATCATGGCTTTACCAAAAGCTATGAATGCTAGCAGCTTTGGCTACCAAATTTATTCAACTTTTTATCTTAAATGGAAGATAATGTTTATTTTCTTCCTGTTTGTATTTTTACAAGCACTAGAAGTACACATGTTCTTACATGAAATCTTGAAAATGCAAGGTAGTAAAAAAGAGCAGAGAAATCATAATCCATCTTCATTGATTTGTTTTCCAAATATTTACCTAACACTCAACCCAGCCAGCACTGGCAATTCAACTCTGAGTCAGATACCATAGCTCACTCAAGGCTGCCAAAGTTTAGCAAAGAAGACAAACACATAGGTTGACATTTTGGAGCTGAATAGGTTGAAGACCACAGGAGCACAGAGGTCTATATGTAAGCTAGGCAGAGGATGAGCCATAGAAGAACTGAATCTGTAGTACTTTTCTCTTTTCCTTCTTTCCTTTGGTTTATAGGAAGGAAGGAATCACATATATGTTTTGACTGAAATCCAGATGTGAAGAAAGAATTTTAAAATAGAATACTAGAGCCCAGAATTCAGATGCAGAAAGAAACACAAGTGAAAAGTTAGTTTAGAACAGCAGTGGTACAGACCCCCATTCTCTAAGACCAATAATTATTCTTTTTGATGTGATAGAGGTGGGTTGAAGAGGGAGACGAGTCAGATACTTTCTGAGATGAATGATGAAAATTTGAAGTAGTCATTGAAAGGAAGTGGGGAATGAGTTGATCAAGGATCAATACAAAAGACTAGCCTGAGAAGTTGAGGGTCTGAGTTTTTTTGGGGGGGTTGGGCTACCAGGGATTAAATTCATGGACCCTCAACCACTAAGTCACATCTCCAGTTCCATTTTGTATTTTGTTTAGAGACAGGGTTTCACTGAGATGCTTGGCACCTTGTTTTTTTTGCTGAGACTGACTTTGAACTTACGATCTTCCTGCCTCAGCCAAGCGGCTGGAATTACAGGCATGAGCCACCATACTCAGCAAGCATCTGAGAATTTTAACATTGGACTTGCAATGATAAAAAAAAAAGTACATAGTCGGTATTAAAAACCTATTAGCAATTACTGTTATTATATCAGTATTACTCTATTATTCTTTTTTATTAAATTAGCACTAAAGTATGGAGAAGAAAGAGAGTGGGAAACTGCTGTCAAGCTCATTTTTCTCAAATATAAATTAAAGTGAGAATAAGTTAACTATCCACCTTATTTTTAAGTTGCTAGAATTTTATAAACTGATAAACTCTTTTAGGGAATATTCTTTGTGTGTGTATGTGTGTGTGGGTGGGTGTGTGGGTGTGTGCGCACACAGGCATGCATGTGCACACGCGCCAGGAAAAGAACCTGGGGTGCTGAAACACTGAGCGACATTCCCAGGCCATATATATATATATATATATATATATATATATATATATATATCATACAAAATACATATAATATATTATATGTATAATATATTATATAAATATTATTTAGAGACAGGGTCTTGCTGAGTTCCTTAAGGACCCTGCTAAGTTGCTTAAGGACCCTGCTAAGTTGCTGAGGCTGTCTTTGAACTCATGTTCTTCCTGCCTCAGCCTCCAATCCCCCAGGGTTATAGGCATTCATACTGGCTAGGGAATATACCTCCTAATGTATACTCTTCATAGCACATATCTTCAGAGTGTTTCTAATAAGAATGCCTTTGTTCTCAACTCTTCATGTTCAAAACTTACCCATCATTTGAAGCTGAAATAAAGTCAGCCTCCTATATAAAGTCACTTTTATTTCTTCACTTATTCCTTGAACTCCCATTTCAGGCAAAAATAACCCTTTCTAATGTAAACATCCAATATTTTATCATAGAGATCAGTTTCAAGACAGAGGATGATATTGAAGTTAGTAGTGATCAGACATAACTTGGTCTATTTCCTGCAAGCACATAGGACCCAGTGCTAGTCCCTATAGCTTGGGACAGCCCAATATTTGCTTTGCACAGAGCTAGGGCTCCTAAATCAAGGAATTACATTAAAAAAAGGAAAATGACCACCTTGAATAAACAGTTATTTTCATTCCTAAAAATACTGGGGCTGATCACAAGGGGGGAATATAAAATGGATGTCAACAGGAGGATGTCAAAGTGCAGAGAAAGGTGTTATGGAATGCTGTATCTACTTTTAACCTGAGAGGCAAGAAAAGTTACAGTTGTCAATTTAGTGTGCAGTTTTGTAAATATTTTGTCATTTTTCAAGTATTTAGAAGAATTGATCATAATCTTGTGTAGAGGAAGTATATTTTAAAAAAGAATTTATTAATTCACTACATTTTAAAATGCACAAAAATCTCTGCCCTCAGAGGACAAGTTAAAACTCTATCCTAAGTATGCCGTAAGCTTTCTCTTGGCACTGAATCATTTTACATTATATCAAAATGAGTAGTTCTTGTTTACAACTCTAGGTAATAATTTAATATGAAATTTCATACAAAACCTGGTGAGTCAGTTCTGATATATCCATTTCCAATTGATTGACATTGTCCTTGATATGTACATTGTAAGGAGGGCTTTACTTTATTTCAAATTTGAACATTTGATCCAACAAATGCATTTTTATTTCCCAAATTAGATAGGGCTATAAAAAAATTTCAGGGAATTTTATCAGAGAAAAGGCAATTTAAAAGAGGATTTTAACCATAACATGTCAAAACAACAATGACCACGAATGTTAATACTAATTTTCATATATACTCTTAGAAAATAAATTCTTTGCATTTTATCTTTTCAGTACTACCTCTGGGCTCTAATTTCTCCCCCACTACCAAAGAATTGCAGTCTTTGTGTTTCTGCCTGATTTTTATAACTGGAGCCAATACTTCCCACACTGTCAGTCACATATGCTAGATTGGAAATAAGCAAACTGTTGAAAACAACAGGGATATTTCAAATAATCACCATGGCATATTGGGAGATTTGTTTGGGTAAATTGGCACAGCATTCACCAGTTCTTTTTATATTATTTGTCTGCTGATTTTGTTACTGTATTTCTTATTGTTTAATATACAGCAACAAGCTCAGGCACCTGCAGAGATGCCCCAAATCAAGCAGTCTCCAACTACAGAACAGCATTTTCTTAATTCAAATAAAAATTTATTTTCTCCAGTTTTCAAAGATTTTGGCACAGCATGCCCAATTTCTACAAAATTTTATCCAAATAATATTGTGGTAGTAATGTTGATTTTCCAAGCAAGATTGCTCTGAGGAGGAAAAATAATAAACAGGCTTTCTTTTTATTGGGACACACACTACAAACACAAGCATCTTCTCCCAGACCACACCAGGTGGGCCTGCTTCACTTTCCAGAGGAGCAGCAGCATAACCTAGTGGAAAGACCCCAGACCAGGGCAATAGGTTCAAGTTCTCAAGACTAACCTTGAGACTGCTAATCACTCACCAAAGCTGTGCCTCTAGCACAGGGTTAATAAAAATCTGGCCAGCGTAATCAGCTCACAGAGAGAAAAGGAAAGAAACTGAAGATTTAGCATTAGGTAGATTCTAACATCTAACAGAGCCTTTTTTTTTTTTAAATTAATTTTTATTGTAGGTTGTTCAAAACATTACATAGTTCTTGATATATCATATTTCACACTTTGATTCAAGTGGGATATGAGCTCCCATTTTTACCCCATATACAGATTGCAGAATCACTTCAGTTGCACAACCATTGATTTACATATTGCCAGAACCTTTTAAAAATCATAATCAAGAGAAATCATATGTGTAATCACATTTCAACTATTTACTGTTCATAGTGTCCACATCTACACATGAAACTTAAAACTCTGGACGAGTGCATACATATTGGAATGAATTTATTTGTCTCAATAGTTAGTGCTCTATACATGATTTTGATATTTTAATTTTAAAATATTTTAAAATGATATACATGTATATGTGCATTTGTGGGCAATATATACATAATGTGTAAATAATAAACCTATATGATATAAAATCATAGATCTTTTTTTAAGTCACACAGCACATTTTCTTGAATTTAAACCTAACTTTATTTTGGTGTGACTTAGGGAACATATTTTAAATTTGTCCTTGCAAGGATTATGATTTTTAGCAAATGATTTAATTTTATGTAATGTAGTGATATTTTCATATAAATCGTTTCAAAGATTTATCCAGAAAGTATTTAGGACCAGTAAGGAAAAAAAAAAGTATACTTTAAATTTCCTTTTTCCATCAGGAAATGAATTAGAGTGTTTATCTTCACTTGAATACAACTAAAATTATTCACAGATATGTGATTAAAACATAAGGGCACTGACGAATCTCAAATCTTATCCATATATTAAGAAATAAAATCTAGCTGCTTTGACAATCATAAATATTCTATATTTAATCCAATTGAGATATATTGCATATCTCATTTATGGATATGGAAATTAGGAGAAAAATATACTAGAGTATCAGTGTATGAATACAGGAGGAATAGAAAAGGTAGCTTTAAAATTATAGCAATCACCTTTGCCATTTCTATTCCTTTTCTGGATAGATCTTTAGTCAGTGGTACATAATTTCACTGGGATTAATTTGCCAGCATTCTGAAGACACTTATCTTATTTTCTGGAATCCATAAAGGGATCAGCCTGCACACAATATATTTCACTTATCTTTCAGAACAGCAGTACATGATGAAAAGAGATTCATGTTGAGTGAAAATATTTGTCATTGTCCATGGTGCCTAGATTATATGAATTATGACCCGGATGATTTTTTTTTCTGAACACAATGGGACATACTTATGCATAAATAAATCCTATGCAATTTAATAATTCTCAGTCTTATTAGTTCCCATTTTTTTCATAATTGATATCCTTACCTTTGTCCATAAGTTATTTTCCTGTAAGAAGAATATTTTCTTCAATATAAAGAAAAAGTGGAAGCTTCCTTTAAGCATTAGTACAATAAACCATTATGTGGTTTATTTCGACTTTATTATGTTTGGACCAATTTTATTACAAACCACCTTGTTAAAATAGCATTTTTGTCAATGTCAAAAGATACATGAGTGCTATTTTTTAGCTGTATAGAACACGCACACACACACACACACACACACACACATAAATTATAGTAGAAAACTCTACCTATGAGAAGAATTTCTAAATATTCTGTTCTTCCTTTTACTCAAGTGAATGTGGTTTCTATGGATTTTACAGATGAAAAGGAAGAGAGAAAATAAGGGACAAGCAGACTCAATAAAACATAAATCAAAGTGCTAAACTTGTGAGATCTTGATAGATGCAACTTCTCTAGTAGTGACAATATATGGGACGCATTTCACTTTTAAACTTTTTTCCATTAGTTTTTTGACAGGAGTACACTAGTTCAGCTTTAATGAGATTCTAGTGTAAAAACTTCAGGGCTAAATAAAAGAAACAAATCAAAAGGACCTAATGATTGCCATGTATTGTGAAAGAATGAAAGTGCAAACAATCATTGTATGACATCTAGCTGGACTAGTCACTGCAGAATGACAGGTAGAACAATTCAAAGTTACTGATCTAAAGACGGAATAACAGCTTATATGTTTGAAGTGCTCAGAAGATGAAGAAATAAAACAGACTCCAAGATAAGACATGGTTAAACCTTTTAAATTCCATGCCCTATTGTCAAATCATTTGAATGTTTTGTACACATTTTTTTCCTAAATCATGAGATAGAGGGACTTAATTTTTGAGCTTTGCTTATGTTTTTAACACTTTAGTCTTCAGAGATTTTTAAATTTAAATAAGATTATCACATATAATATCCTTGCATAATCAAAAATGTGTTCTACTGGATGCCACTCGACATTATAAGAAGTCATATTTAGGGCTATATTGGTAGATAAACTTACACCCACCCAGATTCTACATTGATTTGAAAGATTATTTTCATACTCAGAAATAGTTTTAACTTTATATTTTCCTTTTACTAGTTTATTTTTGAAAATAAAGAAAATCATTAATTCTTTCATTCCATGAGCCTTTTTAACAGTGAAATAACCTATTCTAGTTACCACTGGAAACAATAATCTGCAATTGCTGCTTTCAGTCCTAATTTGTCCTATCACTACTTTTTCATCTCAATCTAATCTAAACTTATTTGAGCAAATAAAATGATATTTACCTCATCCTCTGTTACAAGCTTTCAAGATTACAGGCTTCAGGAAAAATCAATACAAAATACCAGCTTAGCAGCAGGTTTGTGCTCAGTAAGAATGCTAACTTTTCTTCCCAGTATTTCTGACTCTCAGCTATCCCAGAGTGAAAGCAGAACTCAGACCATTAAAAAGTAATAGGGGAGAAAACCCACTTCAGTGATGGGCTTGGTGCTGGATTAGTAGCCACTTTTAGTTTACAAGCCAAAGTGGAGTGTGTGGTCAAGCTCCCAACCTTTAACTATTGTTTCTGCATGACACATCTCATGGAGTTCACAAAAAGGAGGTTCTTGAACTCACAGATGATTTTTTTTCAGACTCAAATACCATCTTCATTTATTATTTATTTGCTTCAAGCATTTGGGACTTGAGGTATCATCATACCCGACTGGTTGATTTAAGGAAGTGACCACCTCTCTGTGGGAGAATCTCATGAGAATAAAATCCTATTAATTTCCAAAAAGATTACTTCATTTACTTCCCAGAATAAGCTTTTGATGAAAACATTAGAATGTTGAGTTTGTAAACAACCAAGAATTCTCAGAAGTATTGCCTTTTTTTTGAAATTTCAAATGGAAGCTTATTTTACTTTTTTTGATTTGTGTGTGTGTGTGTGGTGTCCTTTTTAAACTTAATATTTTGTACAAACTAGTAGGTTGGTGAACAGAGTTCTTTCTAGAATATAGAATTATAACATAATGATGTTTTTAAATAATCTTAGAGGCAGAACTGATTTTACCTTTACAGACTTCTCATACAATTTTTCTCTTCCTCTTCTCATCCCCATCTATCAGCTTTCTTTCACTTTGAATAGATTTGTTTTGAAAGTTTTCTGTATATAAATTACTTTGTCTCTCCAGCGTGTTGAGATGCATAATTTGAATATTTCATTGTTTATAAAATCATGTTGTTGACCAAATTTCTGGAAAGATTATACCATCTTTTCTTCCTATGCTTTCCTTTGTTAAAAGAAAAAAATTAATGAAAAGTATCTGGTAATTTTTTGAGTACCATAACAGAGCAGTAAACTCTAAAGAATTCTTAATATTTGAATAAGAAAAATGTGGGTTTTTTTTCTATTATTAATTGGTATTAATTTAAGAATATCCTATTGTATGAATCAAATAAACTACAACATAAGGAAAGCTAATACTAAGAATATTCATTTTTATAATACAGATAAATTTCAATATAAAACTGACCATTGTATGCCCATTCCTATAAATCTGATATTAAAAAAATACACCTTTCAAGGTCTTATTTCTTTAAAGGCTGTTACTCTTATCATATAAGTTTAAACCTTTCAAATAATGTCATTATATAGTGCCATTAGATGATAATTTATATTTCTCCTTCGACTAATACTTATTAGGTTACAAAAAAATGCCATCATTTTCTGGTGACATATCCTTTTATATTAAGGAAAGCACATGTGTTTAGTAGCAGTAATCACAAGGAATTTCCAGGCATAATTTTTACATTCAAAATTTCAGAAGCCGTACAAAAAGTAATAATAATACAGTAAAGCAAAGTAATTTTTAAAAATATTTTATTAGTTGTTGATGTATTTTTATTTATTTATATGTGGTGCTGAGGATCAAACCCAGTGCCTCACACATATGCTAGGCAAGTGCTCTACCACTGAGCCATAACTGCAGCCCAAATCAAAATGATTTTGATAATTCTTTGGTTCTTTTCATAGTGCAATTTTACATCTCAATATATGACCTAAATTACTGGACAAATAGAAACATTTCCAAAATTCTCCAACATTAATTCCTATATTATCACCTAATAAGCAAATCACCAAATGCATATAATATAAAATTATAACCAATATCTATTTATGTATATAACATATTTGTTTTGAAAAATTTGAAATTGAAGCATGGACAATTTGAAGTTTATATTAGTGAGAAAATGCAGAGCTTTTAACTTATTGTCTGCAATTATAGCCACAGAATTATAATATTTGGCAGTATAGCATATCAACTGAACACTCTGAAGCAGTATTAAGCAGAACTAAAAATATGTGCTCATTTATCTCTAACTAAATTCACTAAAATGTCTTAAGTCTTATGTTAAAAACTCTAAACACAGAATAGTAATTTTTCTGGAATCTGATCTTATATATCAAATTTCATCTTCATGTCATCTTTACGTTAGTCAAAGATGATCAAATAAATGGATTTTTTGTTGTTGCTTTTTAGGAAACCACATACAAGATATACAAAGGCATTTTTCTTAATATATTCTATAGTCTAATGTAAAAATCACTAATTCAAGCATCATTTGAAGGCTATCATTTCTGAAATTAGTTAAATCAAGCTAATTAACATTCTTATCATTACACATTGTATACATATACATCATAGAATCATTTTGTAACCCATAAATATACACAATTATCAATCCTTAGTATTAAAATTTAAAAATTTGTGTAATTGATAAACAAAGTAAGTTGATCATCAAATCCCTGAGTATTAAGTGGCTCTAAGAAAACAATTATGCCCTTCTGTAATTTTGCTCTTCTGAAATTAAACATTTTTTGTTACAGACTTATTTGAAAAATCTGAAAATATATCATTGCTAGAGTTTATTTCCTAATCTAGGTATTATAAAAATAGTGTCCTGTGATAGATAATGATCTATTATTAATGTCGAGATTATTCAATGACTTTTGGTTTTGTGAAACAATTTGATTTATAAAGATTGAAATTAAACTTATTAGAGCTTTTGCTTTTTAAAGGATAAAAAATTCAAGAACTCATCAAAATAAATTCCAAATGATTAGTGTAAACATACCATCTGAGAATAAGAAGTGCTTCTAAAGGTTTCAAAAGTCCATACAGATTTTCTCATCAATTTTCATATACTACTATCAAGTAAGCAATAAACACAAGCAAATTCATTGTCCTAACTACGAATTCAAACAAGGAAGAAATTAAGTAACTTGCCCATTGGCCATATAGTCAATATGACTATGATCTGTTCAAAAACAGACTAGATATTTTTCTAGCTCAGCAAGACCCTTGAGCAAAATGGATGGAGGTGACTACTCAATTGATGACATGCAGCCAACAGTGGTGACCTGGTAAGGGTATGGGAAGCTAAGATAAAAGTAGAATGTTGTCATAGTTTTAGTGACTTGGAGATTAAAATATTTACAAAAATACATAGTTTTTGTAAATATGCATCCTAATTTTTTCATGACACTATAAAAGGAAAATCTAAGACCTGAATACTCTTTGTCAGAATTAATAGCATTCTATAAGCATTTTTAACCTCCCTACTTGATTCTTTGTGATTTGATTAATTTCATCCAATATAAATTTATAAGTTTTTGTAGTTATGGGATACCCCAATTCTAAAAGACAAAATGTGAGAGTTTAGTAATTATACTAAAAAACTGAGACTAAAAAGTAGAAGGGAAAAATAAACAATGTAGAAACAGTTCTATCAACATGAATTTAATATAATCTAATTTTTGAATTACCTCTTGTATAAACACTATTGGAAAGCAAAAGAATAATATTTAATGTATACCAACACAAATACACATATGGAAACATACATATTACACATCATCAAAACTCAGTGGAATATATTCTATGTTTGGCCATTCCAGTGTGTGAATTCTTGAGTATTTGGTGCTTAAGTAAATAGCACACATACCATTTAATGGAATTGAAACTGTTTTAGTCAGCATTTTTATTACTGTGACCAAAAGAATAATTAAAAGAGGAAAAATTTATTTGGTTCATGGTTTCAGCAATCTCAAATCTAGAGATGGCTGATTCCACTCTACTGGGCCCAAGATGAGGCAGAACATCATGGTGGAAGGGTGTGGAGGAGGAAAGCGGAGCTCAGGACATGGCAATCAGGAATCAAAGAGAGTTCATTGCACCAGAAACAAAATATAAACCCTAAATGCACACCTCCAGTGACACAACTCTTCCAGCCACTCTCCACCTGCCTACAGTTACTGCTCAGTTATTCTGTAGCAGTGGATTAAGTAAAAGCTCTCATGACCAATCATTTCACCCTTGAAAATTTTTGCATTTTTTCACCCATGACCTTGTGGGAGATACCTTATATCTAGACCATAACATAGACTGTTATGTATGTATTTACTGTTCATATAATGTTATAGATATTTGGAACAATTTTTGCTTAAGCTTAAAATTCTTTTATTTGGAATATTAAACTCTTGACAACTATTTGATTTTAATTTTCACCCAAACAAAATTCTTAAGAACTGAATGCATTTCTTTTTATTTTATTTTATTTTATTTTTAGTTGTA
Source organism: Callospermophilus lateralis (assembly GCF_048772815.1). Classification (NCBI taxonomy): domain Eukaryota; kingdom Metazoa; phylum Chordata; class Mammalia; order Rodentia; family Sciuridae; genus Callospermophilus; species Callospermophilus lateralis. The sequence goes on along the minus strand of NW_027513245.1, from coordinate 1,623,885 downwards.
GATGGACAATGATACCTTTATTTGTTTATATTTTTATGTGGTGCCAGGGATCGAACCCAGTGCCTCACGCATGCTAGGCAAGCGCTCTACCACTGAGCCACAACCCCCACCCCTGAATGCATTTCTTGATATTTATTTCCTAAGTAGGAGGAAATATTATTTATTTTTTAAGGTTTCTTTAACTAAACTTTAACCTTATTAACAGCTTAAGAACTGTTTTTTTTTTTTACTCTCATTATCATGGTTTTACCATACCTAACTAAATTAACAATAATTTGCTAATATCCATTCCAAATTCACAATCTCTTGTGTCTCAAACACCTTTTCTTAGAGTTGGTTCAAATATGTACTCAATGCTCAAGTACAATATTTAGATGGTTTATTTTCAAAGTCTCTTTTATCCTATAAGACTTTCTGTATTCTTTCTGTTTTTTTCCTCTTTATTTTAAATAAAAACTGAGTCATTCAACTTGTAGAATGTCCAACCATATGTGACATCATTTACCTTGACCTTTCATGGTTAATATTTGAATGGGGTAGATTAAGGTTCAATCATTTTAAGGAACAATGATTCATAGGTTGTTTTATTTCCTTCCTGTCACATCACATCATGTGACAAACAGTATCATTTCATCTCATTTTGATATCAATAAGTTATTAATACAATAATGCTATCCATCACTAGAAAGCCACAGAATCTCAGAAATATGCAATGATAAGTTTTTATTCTCAGAGATCTGTGTGTCAGTTGTTTTCCAGTCAATCTATAAATCAGGATGGTGGTTGTTTTTCAGGCTCCAATAACTGGGGGAACTCTGCTTCATATGTCTCTCATCTACCTTGGAGCAATAGATTAATTTGCAAGAGCAGTGGAAAAGGCACAGGTGGATAAGTGGACACCCATACAGCTTCTTAATGTTCATTCTTGGAACTGGCATAGTATTTCCATAATATGCCATCAACCAAATCAAGTTACGTGAGCTGGCCACATCAAACTTGGCCATACAAGAGGGCTGAACCTGCTTCACACTCTTAGTGATGCTAAAATGAATCATCAGGTTTATATTGTGTTAACCTGATTCTCTAATAATAAAAGTGTGCCCACAAGACCATTTCCTCAAAGTGAAATCAAGGATAGTAATACACACCTCTAATTCCAGTTACCTGGGAAGCCAAAGCAGGATGATCACAAATTCCAAGGCAGCTTTGAACAACTTAGTAAAACATGTCTCAAAATGCAAAATTAAAACCGCTGAGGATATGGCTCAGTGGTAGAGCATCCAGTTTGAGTCATCAGAACTGCAAATGTGCATGCACGTGCACACACACATACACACCAAGAATATTACCTCATGTGTTACCAGAGTCCTTGTGGGCAAAGACTCTGGCCCTGTGGTTCCAAAAGACAATCCAGTCACCTGCCCACATATGCCAATCAAAGAAATGAGCAGTACTGAAGAGCAAGAAAGGAGCTTTAATCAGCAGGCCACACCAGGAAGAACAGCCAGGGGGCAAGGTGACCAAAGATTTGTCTCCAAGGAGTTGACAGAAACTTTGAAGTTTTATAGAAAAGGGAAATAAAGACAGGGGCTTTTGGATGGTATGGTCATGATGTTTTTTCATAGTAGGCAGAATAAGTCATCCTGATCGGAGCATGCACTAGTTGATCATCTTAGAACTGGTTCTGTGCTGTTTTGGGAAGGCAGTTTATGATTGTGTGAGGAGATGATTTGGTTCCTACTGGGATCTGATTACCCCTGTTTAGGTGGTAGCCTTGCTTCTGTCATGGAGTGATTATTACCACTTAGAAGGGCAATCTCCTTATCAGGTGATGTGTTCTGCAAAGCTCACAGTTGCTTGGAGGCAGTTTTGGACTCTTGTTAGCAAGATGCTTATTAACCTGGCCTGTTGATCTTGGAATCCAATATAACTACAAAAGAAAGTGATGCAGAGAAAAGAGTTAAAAGCAAATGTAATCAGAGAAGGACAAAATGGTATTGGTTAGGTCAGTGACTGAGCTGTCCTTCACATGGTTTTAGTAACCATGAATGATTATCATCCAGGAACACATTTTTAATTTTTCAGAAAATTACAATATGATTGACATCAATTTTATGGTTCTTCATGTGGTTGACAATCAGAATATTTTTATAAAAGAACTTTCTCTCATTGTTCAAAACTGAATGCCTCCCCACCACACTAAAATTTATATGCAGAAGCCTTAACCATTAATGTGATATTTGGAGCTGAGCTTTTGGGAGATAATAGAGATTTGATTAGTTAATGAGGGTGGTGCCTTCATGACCACATTAGAGACAGCACAGAATTCTCTCTCTCTCTCTTCTCCTCCCTCCCACAATATGCACACAAGGAAAAGGTTGAGAGGATACATGGGAAAGGTGGCAGTCTATAAGCCAGAAAGATAGACCTTCCTACAAACTGTAATGGCCGGAACCTAGATTTTGTATTTTCCAGCCTCCAGAATTGTGAAAAGTAGGTTTTTGTTGTTTCACTTGTGATTCTATGGTATTTTACTATGACAGTCAGGCAGCTAATTTTCTTCAACTGATTTTGTTACTGTAAAATATATGTTCATGTAGAAAAAAATTGTAGTAGGACACAATACCTTTATTTATTTACTTTTATGTGGTCCTTAGGATTGAACCGAGGGCCTTGTACTTGATAGGCCAATGTTCTACCCTAGATTAAAAACTCTTAGAAAAAAAAAATTTAACTATAATTCAATAATATAAAATAGAAACACTGCATCACGGACATGTTGGGTTTATTGTAAAGGATGCACAACAGGTTGAATATTCAAAATCAATCACTGAAAGCCACTATTTTAACAATGTAAAGAAGAGAAACCACATAATCATTGGACTACTACAGTGGACTACTGCCTCGCATGACAACACAGCCACCCCTGGATCCTATAAAGCAGAAAACAAGCATTTAAAATACCAGACAACAAAAACACTATGTGCTCAAAAGACAGCTCTTCAGAGTGTTGAATAATTGACATCTCACAATGAAGAACCCAGACAAGAACAGAAAAGATTAAAAAGGATGCTTTATTTGGCATGATTATCTCATTTCTCTTCATCTCTGGAGAAAAGAGAATAGAAAAATGAGAGAAAAGAGGCTGTGAAGCCTGAAATTTGGACATTGTCTACTCTCAGCTCAGATGGCAAATCATGGGAAACTAGGAGTAGTTTCTACATGGAATGACAGTATCCCTCATAGCTCAATGCTGTGCTTTAAAATCCCATTGTAAAACACCAACAAATCAAAGTGTATAGTGCTCATCCTCTGAGAACTAGATTCAACAGGAGAAAATACATAAATAATGGATTCAAGATAGACTACAAGGTACACAACAAAAAACCAAACTATCAGCCATAAACCATGGGAGAATGGAGGGAATGAGATAAATTCTTGAAATAAAAAAAGCTTTGGGGGCATAACTGAGGGCAGACATCAGGAAGAGAAGGAGGGGTAGGTGGCTTTTAAATGAGAAGCTAAATTCAGAGATCCACCCCGCCACCCTGCATAGTTTTTGTGGAATATTGGGAAAAGCAATAGACTGCTTAGTTATGGCCCAAACTTTATTTTTTTTCTTTTAGGCTTGTTGAATGTTTTATGTAATAACTATATTTTTGTATAGAAACAATTTGCAAATTGATTTAAAAATTTTAAGTTTGTCAGCAAAATCTCCTAAGACTGCTTTAAAAAAATCCTTTAAATTTCAGCGAAGAGGAGTAGAAAACAGTTCTATTCTAAAAATAGTATAAAAATTGAATACAAATGAACTTATTTTTTCTTGAATCCAGGGTAACCATTCTGTGAACTAAATCAACATTCAACAACCACAGAAAAGTATGTATCCTGGCTAGAAAGGAGACAGACCAAAACAGACAAGAACTAGCTCTTAGTGCGAGAAACAGATTTATAAAGAATGGCAATAGACACCTAGGTGGAGGCTTCAGAGGACCAGAGCAAGTAGAGGTATCAGAGGTGGATTCTGATTGTGACTGAGCCCCCAGCCCCAGGAATATGCAACCCAAAGGAGCCTCCAGGTAAGGACACCATGGCAAAGATGGGTGGGAGGCTTCAGAGGGGTGATGGAGCCTGCCTGGAGAGATCAGTCAAGAATTTGTGGAAAGGGGTCTTTGAGCTGAGTTTTTCTGTACTAGAGATTGAATCTAGGGCTCAAACATGCTAGGCAAGCTCTCTACCACTGTGCTATATCCTGAGCCCTTGAATTGAGTTTTGAAGGATGAAAAAGAACAGAATTATTAAGGTGGGCTTGAAAATAGCAAGTCATAATGGAGGGAGCATCTGAACACTTGTGACGATTCTGAACCTAAAGGCACTTAGAAAACATGTAGTCACTTGGTACTAGATATTTATCTTACTGAATTTCCCTTCAGAAGTAATGGATTCAATTTTTTGTTTTTTTGTTTTAGCTATCAGGTAACTGGCATTATCCTTGTCCACCATGTTTTGATTGTTTTATGTTCACAGAAAGATTAAAAAGAGGGAAATGAAGAATGGAAGTGAGAAGAAAGAAGATAGAGGAAAATGAACAAAGAACCTCTCATGGAGGAAAGGAATAGAGTTTGTTGGAAGAGAGGAAAGAATAATGACCTGAAGAATGGATACTTGACTTTGACAATCAAGGGTGCACATCATGCCTTAGGTATCAGGCATCGTGGCGACAAGATAGTCTACAAGACACAGACTTGTATATGTGTATCCTGATGCATCAAAGAGACCCACAGAGGTGAAAATGGTGAGACATAATAGAGAAAACATGCTAAGTATGGCTTGATGAAAAAGAGTTGAGAAAGAAATTCGATTCATACAAAGACTACCAGGTATCTCCACTGGCCCAGAAGAACTAGTTAGAACTAAAGATGGAGAGTTGAGGGGTAGGCAAGGAAGAGAGGTTATAGTATGTTATTGCCTCTGCCATAAATGGAGCTTTGTAGGCCTATTGAGTCTAATTTTGGAATGTAGCTCACAGCCCAGCTGGGTTATGAGCAATAGGGGAGATGGTGTATGCTTTGTGCAATGAACTTGAACTATGGAAATCCATATGGAAGCCCCAAATGTAATACACTTGTAGAACTGTTCTTGTTGAAAAAGGAAGGAAAATATGCATCTTGCTGGACTCAGATGTCCTTCATTTGAGACATCTTAGTGGAATATCAATTTATTGCATAACAGAGGTAGAAAATCTCCAAGCAAGAACTTCTGACTTGGAACTTGAGGTCTGGGGTTCTAAATCCCAGCACAAATAGTAACTTGAAATTTGAGCAGGTTAATTAATTGCAAACAAGGCTTTTCTAAAACATATGGACAATAATTTCTTTTTTATTGTCATGGGTTTTCTTGAAGATCATACAGGATCATGTATCAAAAAACACTCTGTAAGATAGGAATAGTCCCAAATACCCTAAGATGTTACTATTCTACTTATGGTCATTTTCATTACAAAACCCGGGATTTTGTGGTGTGAGTTCTGACTGCACGTTCAGAGAATTTTTTAAAAGTTTGAATCAGCAACTTTAAAATGTAATATACTTTTTTGTTGGTCTTGCATTTCGTCTCACTTCTCCACATCCGACAATGATTAAATAGCTTTGGTTTTAGATGCTATAGATATTCATCTCATCTTCATTAGTGAAGAAGGAAATGTTTGCGAACCACCACAAAGATGAAAAGTGCTGCAGGCGTGTTATTGGTATTCTAAAGTGGTTAACTTAATGGAACATTTGACCCAAATTTTAGAGTCTCAGCCAAAAAAGCAGTAAAGTGGAGTAATAAAGGGAGGTTGGGCTAAGGGAGATGTAAACCAAATTTATAAGTCAATTCATGGGGATGCTTGCAAAGCCAAATCATAAGGGGAGGGATGTGAGAAAGAATGGAGGTGGTTTTTCTCCCAGATAAATTTTTCTTACATTTGATAGCTCTTCTCATTGGAGGATAACTATCATTGCTTTTCTCAGTGGTGAATCTCATATTTCAGCAGACTCTCCTTACCTGCCTTAGCCTCATTTCTGTTCACATGAGTGGAAAAACATTCTATAATTAACATTCTCTAATTCACTTTTCTAGTCTCTTCCATTATCCTCCACCTCTGATGTCTCTGATCAAATACCTAAATATAAAGCAACCAACCAAGCCAACCTGTGGCTTCAGGGCAGGAGGGAACTGTGCCAGGCACACCTCTGTGCCTCTGAGTGAATATTTTACTTGAATCTCTCTAGTTATTGTCCCCTTCCCTGCAATAACCCTCGCATATTCTCACCTCTCAAGTCCTCTGCCCTCCCTACCTTCCCTCTCCCTCCCTCTCTCCTTATCTACAGAAAAAAAGTGGAATTTTGCAGGCAGGGAAGCTGAGCTTTCATAGCTCTGTACCTCTGCCAGGCACTGTGTTATGAATTTATATGAACTTTCCCTTATTTAAATTCAGAAGCTCATTGAGGCAGCGATTAGCATCTGCATTTTGCACGTGGAAAAGTTGAGGCACAGAGATTCGTGAGTTGCCACAGGCCACATAGTGAGTGTTTAATCCAGGATTTGAAATCATATTTTACTTGAGACTATTATGAGACAATGTCAAGGTACAGAGTGGGTGGGTATTTAATAAAGAGTAGTTGAATGAATGAATGAATGAATGAATGAATGAATGAATTCTGCTCAAATTATGTTCCTCCTTCTCCATGGAGCTCTCTCATTTCCCTGGTCATGTTTCTGTAGATTGAAGATCTACAATCACATTTTTACTTGTATGGCAATTACTTGTGTGGTTCTGAAAAGACATGAAAATGTCCAAAAGGTGCTCAGAAACAAGGCTGAGTTTGTCCTCATTATGTGGTTCTTCTAGAACTCTGATGAGCCTTAGAATAGATCATCAGTCTAGCTGTGTCTGCTGACCTGGTGATGTCTCTGTACTCACTATCTGTATGGCATTCTCAGGAGAACAAATCTGACTTGCTCTGCTAGGACCCCATTTTCCTTGCCCTTGGCAGATTTCCACTAACTTGGACCAATTGGGGCAAATGGGCCTTGAAGTTGTCTTCTTCCGCATCTAGATATCAGTTATGCATGTTTGCAAAACAGCGATCTCAAGTGTTTCTTTCCCTCTATTAAGATTTCTGTGAAACTCTCGTGTAACCCAGAAAAGCTTTTGTAATATCTTAACAATGATGTATTCACCTTTTTCTTTCCCATAGAGCAGCCTTCATTTATAATGGTACCTTTAATCTAAGTACAAAGTATATTTCAGTTTTGACCCATTAGTTTCTCCCTGAATAGAAAATATCTTATCATCTTCCCCTTTAATCAGTGGCAATGGTTAGTGGACATCAAAACCACCTTTCCTGCTTTACCTGAATATTTTATTTCTCTCAAAATACCAAGGGCTATAGAGTGCCTTTGTTGTTGTTGTTTAAAAAAAAAAAAAAAAAATATATATATATATATATATATATATATATATATATATATATATATATATATATATACCAGAATTTCCTGTTTTTTTTTTTTTTTTTTGATAAAGGAGAGTTTGGGAGTGAAAGAAAGGAAATACAGATAAAGGTTAAAAACCTTGTAGGCCTGAATTTGAATTGAAAGTATCAGTTATCAGTTTGAACTTAAAAAGTATTTCATCTCTCTCTCTCTCTCACACACACACACACAAACACACATGTGCGTACATACATAGACACATCATTTACTTCCTATATACGCCCACCAAAATGGCCTAGAAATGAAAAAAAAAAACCCACAAATGTTTAATAAATACCTATATGCTCAGATTGCATATGAAAATAATACCACTTCCCATTAAAATGACCAGGATTCATTGATAACCTGGATGATTTGAAGTCTGAGGCAGAAATTTACATCTTGTCATGCCAGATAGCAAGGATGCTATCAGAGACTGTTAACATCACATCAGGAGGACTCAGGAGGTAGTTGTTGAGGAGATCCCCATTACAAACATGGGGCAACTTGAGCATTAAAAAAGGATAAGTGAAATGAACTAAGAGGGCTAGGGATATAGCTCAGTTGGTAGAGTGCTTGCCTTGCATGAACAAGGCCCTGGGTTCAATCCCCAACACAATAAAACATAAATAAAAATAAATAAAGTAAAAAATAAAAAGGTCTGGGGATGTGGTCCAGTGATTAGGCACTGGGTTCAACCCCTCAGCCTCCAGGGTAGGGGAGATTAAATGAACTAAAACAGATCAACGTATCAAATATGTTTTAAAGTGCTTACTCATTAACAGCTTTTAAAAATCCTGCAAACCTCTAATTGATCAATGCTGGAAGATGCTAATAAAGAAATAATTATTTTGTAAAGGGAAAGAATTAAGCATTTATTCTGGCTTTCCTATAAACACCATACCACAAAGTTACTAAAATACAGGCCGAGAATTTCTTCCTTATAGGAAGGAGTATTCCAACTATGAATCAAGAACCCCTACTGGGGGCTGAAGATATAGCTTAGTGGCAGAGTGCTTGCCTAACATACTTAAGGCCCTGGGTTCCATCTCCAGAAAAACAAAATAACACAAACAAACCATAATGAATCAAGGGGCCTATGCATCGATCATCAAAAACTGCTAATAATATTCCCTCTAAAAACTGGAACAATACAGGGATGCCCTCTTTTGTCACATCTATTCAACATAGTTCTTGAAACCCTAGCCAAAGCATTTAGAAAAAAGAAAGAAATTAAAGGGATATGAATTGGAAAAGAAGAACTCAAACTATCCCTATTTGCTAATGATGTGATTCTCTATTTAGAACCTCCCCCCCACAAAAAAAAAAAAAACTCCACCAGAAAGCTTCTAGAATTCAGTAAAGTAGCAGGATATAAAATTAACACAAATAAATCAATAGTGTTCCTATACACCAATGAGGAATCAGCTGAAAGAGAAGTCAGGAAAATTATCCCATTCATAATAACCTCAATAAAATTTGAGAATCAATCTAACAAAAGAGGTAAAATATCTCTGCAATGAACACTATAAAACACTAAAGAAAGAAACTGAAGAACACACAAAAAGATGGAAAGATTCCCATATTCTTGGATAGGCAATTAATATTGTCAAATGCCCATACTACCAAAAGTGCTACACAGATTTAATGCAATTCCTATTAAAATTCAAATGATGTTCTTCATGGAAATAGAAAAAGCAGTCATGTTTTAACATGTTTTGCTTTTATTTTTATTAAAATCCAAATATTTTGCCACTTAACTTGAAATTTCCTTTTTAAATCATATGTTATAACTGATATTAAGAAATATGTTATTTACTCTTATATGTATGGGACATTTAATTGTATACATTATAAATTTTAATTATATTGTGTTAATGCCATAGAATGTAATTTTTATAATTTTATTCTTTTGAGTTTACTTAGGATTTTTTAATCAAGTGTATTTTCATAAATACTCCAAATATGTTAGAAAAATTTAAATTGTGATTACTGTTGATAGCAGATATATGTCTAAAAAAAATAAAATAATATAAAATAGCTTGACCCTATTATATTTTGAAAAACCTCCATTTCTTTCTTATGAGAGGGATAAATTTATTACTTAACTTTCCTGTGAACTGTCAAAGACTTTTGTCACTGCAATCACATTATAATTTGTCCTTTGGTTTTTCCATTTGCTACAAAATTTACCAGACAAAAGTCAATAAGCTTCCAAAACCACTTGGGTTGGGGTTTAGGGACACATTGCACTACTTTTAGCATCTATGTTATCTTGATTAAGAATCAAGTTTGATTGTTGTCTATGCAGCCAAGATGTGAGCCTGGGCACCAGTCGAAGGTGGACACAATGTCTTAACCTGTAAGCATCTTCTCTGGATTTTTCTATTCTTTTTTCCATTTGGAATTCAGCTTCTGACACCTTTAAAGTTCATGTGTGTCAGCAAAGTTTGTATTTAACTATAGTCCTGTGTCTTTTTGAACAGCTGAAGAATCATTTTTACCGCAAGAACCTTGAGAGTTGGCAGTTTTGCTTCACACCACCAGTTTTTGATCTTATTTCTATAACACTTCTGTCTGCTATTTAATGGTAGATCAGCAATCCTTCATGATAGTTCTTCCCAAATGTCAAAAAGTCTGCAGTCAACACTGAGCTTCTTAACAGGTACCCATTCCTGTGTTTCGATTCCAGAAATGCCAACAAGAAACAGAGTTACAAAAATTATAACCAGTGTGATGACTTGCAAAAATATTGACTAAGAATTTTCTTGAGAGTCATTGTGAAAATCATCAAGTCTATGATGATAGACCATGGAAGAGAGATTCCCTCCTTCCCTCCCTTCCATCCTTCCTTGACTTGATCCCTTTCCTTTTGCTTTTCTTCTTGTTTTCACAATGACATACTTGACCTCTTTGTAGAGGGTGTACCTGGAGGCTCCTCGATCCCCCTACAGGAGATGGTGGTGCCCCTGAGGGTCTTCTCCAGTGCTCTTTGGCCTGGCATTGCAGGATGATGGCAAGTCCTCTAGACCTGTTAAATAAGTATATCCTGGTCATACTAAATTAGATAAATATACATATTATATATGTATATTTATCCATATTATATACATATACATACATATTATATATATATATGCAATGAAGAATTATAATTAAAAAGAAACAATATTCTTTTAGAATTGCACAATACCTAGTTATAAATCTAACCAACTGTAACCAGAGTCTGTATGTTGAAATCTTCAAAACATCGATGAAAAAATAAAACAAAACCTAAATAAGTGAAGGCACACATAGTCTTCATGTTTCAAGATTGAATATCAATATGATACAAATTCTTTACAAATTAACACTTTTTCGGAAATTGACAAACTAAAACTAAAATTTATAAAAATTTTAGGCAGAAGAATCAAGAAAACAAGACAATTTTTTAAAAAGAACAATGTCAAATAAACTAAACTATTAGATTCTAAGACTAACTATAAAACTATACCTATCAAGAACAGATGTCTGCTTTTTTAATTAGAACAAAACTTTTCACCAGGGCCACATAACATTGCTGTTAAGAGTTCAGTCTCTGGAATAGATAAGATGGATTCAAGTCACAGTTCAGCTTGCTACCATGTTTGTAATCTATGCCCCCAAATTTAAGCCCTGTGCTTCCGTCTCTTCTTTAAAATGTGTATCAGTGATCTGGGCTCCTTGGCACATGCCTGTAATCCCAGCAGTTTGGGAGGCTGAGACAGGAGAATTTTGAGTTCAAAGCCAGCCTCAACAAAAGCAAGGCACTAAGATACTCAGTGGACCTTGCCTCTAAATAAAATACACAATAGGGCTGGGGATGTGGCTCAGTGGTTGAGTTCCCCCGAGTTCAGTCTCCAGTACCAAAAGAAATGTTTATCAGTGTAGTTACCACTCAGTCTCCCACAGAAGATCACACAATAAAGACCACATCCTTTTGTCAGATTCTAAACAGCTTGAGAGTAACTTCTAACAATGTATGTTAAAACATCAATTTGTTACTGAAGATGAATTAGAGTTATCTTAGTTAAAACCAGATGCCAACTAAACCTCAGGATGACACACCTTACCTCCCATGCCAGCAAAACAAAATATGGCCTCACTATGAGCCATTAATTCCCCAAAGAGAAAATGTGGGCAGAGTCGGCCCATGTGCACCTGGTTAGCTTCCCAAATTTGCCAGTTAACCAAGTTTGCCCACTTTTCTGCAGGTGGAGAAAAAAGAAGGCACCGTGGTTCCAGGTTGTATAATAGAATCTGGACTCATGGAAAGAAAAAAAATTTCTCCCCTGTGAAACTGGGGTTAACATCTAACAGAGACAGTTTTTGTTCTAAGAATTCTCATTGTCCCCGGAGGTGAGCACAGACTCTCTGATGCCCAGTGCAGGCTCCTGGCTACTTTCCTGGACTTCCCTCAACAGGTGAGGCTGAAGCCTCTCAGCTTGTTACTGAAATTATCGCATACAGCTTTCCAAACTCTCTGCCTGTTTGGCCTTCCAGAATTACTAATAGAGTTAAATATAGCAGGCAACCACTTTTTAGGCTGTTTATGTCATTCTCATTTCATCATTATGTAGTATTTTTTTAATGTACTATGGTTCTCATATTTTAATTTGAGCTATTTCTCTTACTCACATGTATTTTTAATCACTGCACGCTAATGTTGTTAAATGTCTTCATGTTCCTCAAACATCAATTTTTTTTAAAACCTTAAATAAATTTACAAGTGATGGGGCTGGAAAAGAAATGAACAGAGACACTTTGACCAGGTTATATTCCTCATATGTTTTCCAGGCAAAGGAAAAATATCTCAACCATAAGATTAATAAAGATATATATCTGTATGCTGAATCCTACTTTTCTAGTTGAAAAAATCAAATTTGTTTTCTATGTATTAGCTTACCTAGATGTACCCTAAAAAAATAATGTGTTTTTATATAAATTTTCTTCCTTGTAGCTTCAATAACTTTAGCATAGTTATAGCATCCTAATAAAAATAGAGTTAATGTTGCCTTAAAATTTTGTAGACTAGGAATCTTTCTCCATGAGAAGTTTTTAAGTGATTGTCTCCTAAGAAATTGGTGCTTCAAAAACATTGGTAACAAGTTCTGATTTCTGTCTTACAGGAATATGTGCCTAATTGGGATGAGTGGGAATATATGCCTAATTGGGATGAGTGCAGTGCAGACAAAGAGGCCTTGACAATCCACAGCAATAAATACCATGGGGGTTTAAAGAACAGCAGAAAGAGCACATGGAAAGGGAACTAACCAGGCTGATCACACAGTTTTCCTAAAAACAGTTATTTCTAAGTTTAGAACAAAGCACAATGATACATATAAAATCTGCTGCATGTAAAGTTGATGACATATTTTCCTACTCAGGAAAACATGGCCCAAACCACATAGCTAGAAAAAGACTGGTGGAAACTGAAGAGTTGATGAAGAGAGGAGGGCATGTTTAAGATTTTTAAGATTGAAGAAATGAGTGAGAGGAAGAAGTCTAGGATTTTAGTAGGCTGTTAGTTGGCGTAAGGTGAGCTATTTGGAGATGAACAGGAGAAGGAGTTTGGGGACAGAGGAGATGAAAAGAAAAGGTGGACATTTTAAGGGTGAATGGTACTGGAAGTGAAGAGTCTGTAAGTACCCAAGTGGAGATGCCCAGTGACGGTCACTCAGATCTGTGGGTTTGGAACTTAGTTACAGAGCTGGAATGGAGCTAGAGATCAAAATCCTCAGCAGAAGTGCAGTTAGAGTATTGAAAGCCAAAGAAGTGAAGACAATCTTTCTGAAGGAATATGAGGAAAAGAAAGACAGGGTTAGAGGTTATAGATTAAAAGAATGACATGAGAAAAGGAATCTGCAAAGGACATTTTGAAGGTGATCAGAAGAATAAAAAAAAATATTAAAATTTATTTCTTGCTGGGCTTCTAACAAGCTGTGTAATTTTGACCTATTACCTTAACTGCTTGGTTTCAGTTTTCATTGTTTTAAAATAACAGATTCCCACATGCTAAATTTTTTAATTTGTAGCATATTTTAAAAAGTAATGCAGGTTATAGGCTGAGATGTGTACTCCACAAACTTTTATTTTGATGGTCTAATATTTAGTGCCTTGGAATATAAGTGCATTGGGAAATATCTTTAAAGAAGTAATTAACTTAAAATGAAGTCTTTAGTTTGATCTCTAATCAAATATGACCATTATCCTAAGGGGGAGTGGACATTTGAACGCACCAGGAGAGTTACTACAAGCATGCACACAATTGAGAGGTGACGTGAAATGGCAGAGGTAGAAGACAACTATCTACAAGATAAAGAGAGAGGTCTCAGAATGAAACCATTATGCTCACATCTGAATCTCAGGCTTCTAGTTTTTCCAACTGTCATGAGGAAATTGTTTAAAACACATCCTGTGGTATTTGTTTTGGTAGATCTTAGAAACTAATTACAGTTTTTGGCACCAAGTGAGGAGTGATTCTGTAATAGATACCTAAAAATGTGGAATTGGCTTTGGAACTATATACAGATAAAAGAGGGAAGAGTGTTCATCTTGCATGTTTGAAAAATATCTCAATTGCCTTGAAGTGATCTGCTTTGTTTTGTGAATTATCCAATTATCTCTTTATTCAATAGACTATTCCTTGAGGATGAGTTTATTTCTATTTATGTGAAAAAAATCTTTTCTAGGATCTTTGCAGGTGATTTAAAAAGCTACAAATGTGAGTCAAGTAAAAAATGTTTGGGCTGATTTTTCCCTATGAGTGTCAATGAAAAAATTGGACTTTTTAAATAAAGAAAAGCAAAAAGTTACTGACGCTATAGATTTTAAAATGTACAATATGTTTAGTGTTGAAATGTTTAATTAGGGGGTAAGGTTGTGGCTCAGTGGTAGAGTGCTTGCCTAGCACATGTGAGGCATTGGGTTCGATCCTCAACACCACATAAAAAAAAATAAAGGTATTGTGTTCACCTACAACTAAAAATTATATATTTAAATTTTTTTAAAAAATGTTTAATTACCTTGTATATATAGCTACAAAATAAATTAACAGTGGATTATTTGTTATTTGTTATTTATTTTTTTATTCATTTTTGAAAATATATATTTGAAAATATATATTTTCAAAAATTATCGATTATTTTCCTATGTAAAAATACAGCAATAGAATGCACTATAAAATTACGATGTTTTGACAATCAGATTTGATTTGATTTTCAATGGTTATTAATTTAATGGAACAGATATTTAATAAGAAGCAAAAATATTTTCATCCAGTAACAGAGGAAGGAATTGTGGATAAATGTATGTTAATATTTGAAGACAGGGTATATACAGATTTGATGGAAAGAGAATACCATGCAGGAGTGAGGTTAGGAAAGTCAGCTCCGAGATATCAAAAGAGAAATAGACAAGTTTCCTGGATATAGAGCAAATATTTCACTGAGAAGGGGATGGTCAAAAATGTTCTGGGAAAGCAATGATTTTGATTGACCACATTTTACTCTGGAGAAGCCTTATATATCAGAATCTTCTAACCCTCTGCATTATCTCCTTCACTAATGTAGGAGAAATTCTGAAGAAAATACATATGGAAAATCATAGCATTTTATTTATATAAATTCTCATTCACATATTCTTTGGATTTGGATGCTTCATCCTTTTTTTTATCTTGAAAAGTCTGGTGAATAATAGCACTAACCTCTTTATAGAAAGAAAAATCGTAAAGATCAGGTTACCCTGTCTTCATAGGGTTTAAATGTCCTAAGAGAAGAAATGAAAAAAGAAAACACATAAAAAATACATTTTAAAAATTCCTTTGAATAAATACCAAGGAGCGATGGAGCAGTATCATATGTAGGTATATTTTTAGCTTTTTGAGGAATCTCCATACTGATTTTCATAGAAGATGTACCAATTTACCTTCCCACCAAAAGGTGTAACAGTTTCTACCCTCATTAGCTTTTGTTGTTTTTATTCTTCATTCTTTCCATTCTAACTGGAGTAAGATGAAGTTCAGGGTAGTTTTGATTTGCAATGTCCTAACGACTAAAGATGTTGACTCACACAGCATCAACAAAGGATTCTCAAGAATGTGTTACTGGAGATGGAGAAAAACACAGAGACATTATCATGTAAAGCTGGGGCATTGTAAATTGTTTGAGATGTGAGTTGTCAGAGGCTTCTTTGGACACTAAAATGTTAACAGAGCTAGAAACATTTTTTTTTTCTTTTTTGCAGCTACCCTACTGTAGCAGTGCTGGGAACATTTTGCTACACCCAGAAAACCTATTGTACTGGGACATCTGATAACTGTTAGCATCAGAGCTGAGAGTCAACGCTGATAACATCCTCACCTTTGGCAAGGAATATTTCACAGGCTTGGCTTTTGCTAATGCTGCAGGATCAGCCCTTGATTGATGGCTCATCTGCTCTCCACAGTTTTACAATTTCCACAGATTTACAATTCCATGGGGGTTAAAGATGTTGAACATTTTACATAATTGTAGGCCATTTGTGCTGCTTCTTTTTAGAAGCATCAAACCTAAAGAACAAAATTATGTTATTTGCAGAAAAATGGATAGAATTGGAAACCATGATTTTAAGTAAAATAAGACTCAGAAAAGTATCCGATGTTTTTTCTTATTTGTGGAAACTAGAAAATGAAAACATAAATAAATTACAACAACAACAACAAAAGGGATATCCATAAAGTTAGAAGATAGACCAGGAGGGTAGAGGAAGAAGGTCATGGGGAAAGAGTGGAAGGTATTGGGGAGTGAAATGAATCATATTATGTTTTTATGTGTGTGTAAATATGCCACAATGAACTCCACCATTCTGTTTAATTAATGTGCACCAATTAGGGGGAAAAAAAAAGGATTTGACCTTGCATTTTCTTCCAAATAAGGCAGAAATGAAGTTTTACTTTTAACATGGAAATCCAGCAGCACAATGAAGAGGGTTGAATTGGAGCCATATAGCTTGGTTTTAATTTACATCTATAGCTACTGGTCAAGTTGCTTAATATTTCAATACTTCAGTTTAATCAATGCACCCATTTCACAGGTATCCTCCTCCTCTTACCATTCTAGTAAATATTAAATGCATAAATAAACAGAAAATGCTGAGAATAACTCTCAACCCACAGTGATAATTCCATTTGTGTTAGCAATTATTTCTCTTGTCATCATTACCTTTCTATGCTTTCCTTGTCCTCGGTAGGTTAAGTGTAGCATTTCTCCATCTGCTTTCTGAAGAAAATAACTAAGTCCTTCCAGCCCATTCAAAAGGGGAAAGTCTTCAATTGATCTGAATTCTGAGAATAATGGACTCTTTGATATGAAAAGATGATTACAGACTAAGTTGAATAGGCAAGATATAAAATTAAAAATGATATTGGGGAGAAGAGCAAAGGCTAAAAGAAAACATATTTAGTCTAGGGTCAATAACCATACCAGTTTGTTGAGTTCTGTAATGTGATGTCTGTTTTAGTCAAATTGGGACATTTGTTACCTTGATTTCAGTTTATAATGATTACCATAATCAAAAGCATCGACATGTTTGCTTTGGTGGTGGTGAATGGTATTTTTTTCTGACTAGGTGCCCTCTGAGCAGGAAATTTTCAAAATGAAAGTTCAAGCCCTCAAGAGCTAGCAAATATGCCTTTCCTATGAGATATTTTCTAATCTAAACTCCTAGGCAGAATTATATTATTCCTCCTATGAACAATTCCGCAGCACTAAGTCTGTACCTCCTACGTGGAACGCACACATCCTACACATATACTCCCACCCCCACCCTACCTTGAATTAGATATTTGTATGAATCCCAGGGAGATTTCACTGCAATTAAAACCAGATATTATGTATCATGCTACTATTTTACCTGCAACATTCTGTACTCTGCTTGTTGCTTAAACAATGCATTCTTATTTGTGTGATTAATGAATGAATAGAAACAGGCATGTCAAAAATCCCTGCAATGGAAGAAAGACTTCTAATTGAAGAAACAAAAGCGCTTATATTTTTGGAAATCATGCCTTCTTCTCAATGACTTCAGTCATTATCCTCCAACAGTGCAAACTAAAATCCAAGTGACACCAGAGAGAAATGAAAAGACACTTTTTAGGAGACAATGAAAATAATGAATATTTTGTACAAGTGGACTTCAGCAACTTTCTCCTGTGTGGGAGTGAAGATACATTTGTCTCTCTGCTTTTTGTAAAGAATAAAACTTTTATATCTATAAAAATGTGTACTTACATGTTTTATATATAATATTTCATTATTAATTAAATATCATAATGAGTTAGGAAGAAATGAACAAAATAAACCAAATTCAATGCTGTTTTCAGTTCCAGAATTTTCATCCAGGAGGCTCAAATATAAACCTACATGCAATCTTTTAAAAACTGTTACATCTATGTGTGAGGCTGATGAGAAAATAACTTTGAACAAGAGACCCAGACCTGTGAATTTCAGAATGTTTAACAATTTGCTCACACAAGGACTTATTTTAACAAACACCCCTCCAAAATAACTGAACTTGTATCATTAGTAGGTGTTTGAATCTAGGTGTTGTTTTCATTGATACATTAAAACAATTAGGCTGCATTAATACTGATCACTGTTACTAAATATTCACCAATTATTCCTCGAACACCTTGTTTGTCTTCTTTCCCAACAGAAACAATAATTAGAGATGACATTTACTATTTAAATACTTCTAGTAGGATTACAGCATGCCAATGGCATATTTTTCAGACAAGTTTTTTCTTTTTTTTCTAACAGTAGTGTAGGAATTTTTACAGAACTCTTATTTAGTATTATAGTATTTTAAAGTCTATCTTATTCCTTGGCTAGAAATGAATTCTGAAAATATATAAATTGTTTGCTTGTATTTCAGGCAAGAGTTAGAGTATGCTAATGTTGATTTTATCCATTATACTACACATCCCTGCAATATGATGAATTGTGCTTAGTGAGTCTCTGACCTTTGTTCATTACTATACTGAAATGTAAAGATTAAAGATATCATGCACTGTGATCACTTGAGTTATTAAGATAGGCCAATAATCAAAACTTTATTTCTTAATTTAATAAAAGCTATTTTTTATTCTTAATGTTAATGACTTCACAATTAAATAATTCATAGCATGAAGAAGTGAAATGACTCACAGATGACAATATAATTTATCATCAAACCCAACTTATAAGTGACCTATCCAAGAAGATTTAGTACAGAAATGCCTTTTAACAGCAGAATTTTTTTTTTATAAAAATCTTTTGTAAAAAAGTGTATACTTTCTTCTGGCATAGTGAGTAAATCTACAAGTGAAAAGGTAGTTTATTTTGTATTTACTTTGCTGCCAGTAAATGAACAAAGAGGAAAATTCTTTCTCATCCCAAGAGGACAGCCAGTCATTTTGATTAAAGAACTTGGAAAATAAAGAAAAACCATTGACATATTCCCAAAGGAAAATTTCCACTGGACTTTCACATTAAAAGCAATAGATCCAGGTTGTGAGAATTCAGAGACTGTTCACACTTGTTTTAAAGAAATATCGGGCTAGGGATGTGGCTCAAGTGGTAGCACGCTTGCCTGGCATGCGTGCGGCCAGGGTTCGATCCTCAGCACCACATACAAACAAAGATGTTGTGTCCACTGAAAACTAACTAAAAAATAAATATTAAAAAATTCTCTCTCTCTCTCTCTCTCTCTCTCTCTCTCTCTCTCTCTCTTAAAAAAAAGAAAGAAATATGGAGGGCAAGTTTTTGGCATTGATGAAATTGTCTACCCATGATAATGTACATGCACAATAGTTTCAGATGGCTGTCTCTCTCATTTTATGGCAGGGAATGGAGGTAAGGGTGGACATATAGGGGACAGAATGCAGGCCAGAACACTAAAAGCACCTCTGTGTTCAAAGGTGGCATGGGAGTCATGGAAATACTTCAAGAAGTCAAGTGGGCTTGGACAATTGGTGTTCAACATAAACTGAAGACTAAGTATTCCAGGCTGCCTAATTCTCAGTAGAAGAGGAGACCCCATAAAATTTTGGCTGAAATTACCAACAGGCAAATGAGCAATGGCATGGACTAGGTAAGATTTAAAGAAGAAATATGGAATGTCAGGAAAGAATTCCATGCCTGCTATATACTTCTTTCAAAGGTAATAGGAGATTCTTGTAAAGCATTTTCTTTATTTTGATTATCCACATTTGTTAAATTGATATGTGCCTACTTTATCATTTTGAGACTTTCTATTTTAGTAGTAACTTCAGTTTCAATATCTAAGTATCACAAACCAATGTTGATGCTCACCATAAGTGAATGATCAGATCCTAAACTATCACTTTTTCTTATCTTTAGAGGACAATATACTGACATTGGTTTAAATGGTTTGGCCTTGGAAGACATTATGGTACCCTAGGATTTGGAATCTTGAGAGCACAACTAGCATATTACAAGCAAAATCGCAGCTGTTTAGATTGCCTCTGATGCCAGAGGTTACTTATTTCCAAGTATCAGGGGACAAATAGAACAGATGGTCCAATATATCTCCAACTAAAACTTTCAGAAGCAACTGCTAAATTTTGCTTACAGGCATCAGAAATAAGGTACCTGAGTTGAAGGTGAAAAGAAATTTTTTTGGTCTTCAGCACTTAAATAGAAAGTAGATTGTTCCAGGCAAACAACAACAACAATAACAACAACAACAAAAAAAAAACCCAGAAAACTTCAAAACATTCAATCCCTGTTTATGTAATTTAACAACTAGAAAGTCTAGTTGGTCTTGTATGAGAATATTATGAAATTACTTTATTGACCAAAACAGTGAAAAAAATTAAAACCATGCCATTTTCTGCATCTAAAATGCAGAGACCCCCAAATTTCATGCTTTACACTTTTGTTGCTGAGATTTTGTGACTGTGATTCTGAGTGTCCCTCAGGACTATGTTTTGCCTGGAATCTGTGGAATATATCACTATGATGCAATAAAATTCTCAAAAGCTTAAAACTTCAAGTTCTTTGAAATGAAAACTGTAAATACAAATACCCAAGACAGTTACCAAAAATAAAAAGGAGGACTTCCAGTTAGAATGAGAAGGTATCTACTCATTTATTGATGCAACAAATCTTTTTAATCCCCATTGTATGTCAGTCACTGAGAGATAAACTTCACTTTGTGTGTGTGTATGTGTGTGTGTGTGTGTGTGTGTGTGTGTGTGTGTGTGTGTCTCCTGCATGGGGAGGGAGTGGTTATTGTTGGAGGTATGGGCTGAGAAATAAAAGCTATGAAAGTAGTATTGCAAAATAAACACAGAGGAGGAGAGATGGGTAGATAGACCTAATAGGTCTGATCCTAACAAAGAGAGAAAAAAAAAAGTGCTTGCATTTTTTATAGCAGTACAGACCAAAGGGGATCAGTAAGGAGCTCCTTCAGGAAAAACAGGATAAGCGATGGGGAAAACACAGATTATTTGGTGCTTGGCATGTTACGACCATGGCAGGATGGCTGTGTTTGAACCTAGGAATGTGAGCTGAGGCAGAGAGCCAGCATGATCTAGACTTTCTTGAACGAGGAATTTCAACCAGGAATTCCCAAAAAAGCAGCTTTCCTGACTTATGTTGGCTCAAACAAAATCTATAGTTCATAGCTCCCAAGAGGAGGGCTTCCAATTAGAATGAGAACATATTTACCCATTTATTGATACAACAAATTATTTTAACCCCATTTTTTGTCAGTCACTGAGAGATAAACTGCACTGTGTGTGTGTGGTGGTTATATTTTATGCCAATGCAAGAATCAATAATTAACCATTCACTTTCGGCAGTTTATGGATATATTTCTGCCTTTTTCCCATAGTATTTCTGGTAATATCTATTGTGTCTGTAATTCTTCCTTATTTAATTACATCATATTATCTTAGAATAAGAACCAAATGAAGATAATATTTGACAGTTAATATTTCCTGAATTGTTTTGAATGACTAGAATCTTAATACTAAGTATATAAATTTTATTTTTATAATTCAATAGCAGATATTTATTTTTATTTAACTTTTCAGTTGTACAAAGTAAAGATAATTTTTTAAACTTTGATGAGAATGACAAAGAATAACACTTCTTTGAAGTTTTTTTTTCTGTAAATGTTTGTAATAATACATGAATAAAAAAGTTGAAATTGAAGCCTGAAGTCAGAATAACAGGTTGAATTTTATTACTTGTTTCAGAGAAATAACCTAAAGCAATCTGCTATTTAATCCTAACAAAATAGAATACAATGCCTGTCATCCAGAGACGACTTTCAAATATTATTTTTATAGGAATCGTGGGTGTGGATTTCAACAAACCGAGCCAGTTTCTTTCTTGAGTTTTGCCTCTCTCATCTCCTGACATTGTACACATTTAAAAAGGGCAAAAAAAAAAAAAAAAACTAGGTGTGGTGGTGCATGCCCGTATTCCCAGTGGTTCAGGGACTGAAGCAGGAGAATCACAAGTTCAAATGCAGACTTAGCAACTTAGCGAGGCTCCAAGAAACTTAGCAAGACCCTGTCTCAAAAAAATAAAAAGGGCTGGCATGTGACTCAATGGTTAAGCAACACTGAGTTCAATCCCCGGTAACAAAACCAAAACAAAATAAAGCAAAACAAAATGTAAAGGAATGTAAAAATAAACAGATGTTAAAAGATCAATGGTATATGAAACAACAGAAGCAGTTGTGTTAGAATAAATGCCTTTTATTTTGTATATGATGAGGAGTTATTTCTTTCTCTTGGTTCATTGCTCTGTGTTTTTAAAGAAGGTATAGTAAAGGACAAAATGACACATCAAAGTGAGAGGGCAATCTCAGTGTATCAAATGCTGAGGGCAAGACTATCTGCAAGTCAAGAACTTTGGAAAGCTTGAAACAGATGAAATGGATGAGAATTGCTATGCCAGGAAGGAGACACTGCTCTGTACCTATTCCAGGGATACATCAAAGAAGTGTAAAAATATACATTGGAATGGGTCAGGCACTCTTAGATCAGAAGGAGTGAGATAAAGAAATGATCAGAGGACAGACTATAGGGATGAAGTGGTTTGAATGTAGAAAGAGAAATGACATAACATGTATCATTGACAAAATGATTCCGAGACTGTTGATGATTAGATTGGAGGTGAAAGAGTCTTACAAATAAGTGATCACTTCATGATTGAACAAAATGATCAAAATAATGTCTTATTTCACTACTCAGGACGCAGGCTGCCAGTCTTCCTGCATTTCTGTTTTGAGTGTGTGTGCGTGTGTGTGTGTGTGTGTGTGTGTGTGTGTTTTGTATGTGTGCATGTGTGTACACATGAATGCATGGTGACATGATTCCATCCCCTTTAAATTGTTGATCAATCAAGTCTGGGTACATAACACCAACTCATACAATTCACAGCCAGGCCTTCCGGTTTACAGCTTGTCTAACAGTGACAATAGGAATAAAACAAAACACTTAAAGATATTTGACAAAAGATATTTGAATGGAATGTGTACAAATGGACTCAGAGCTTGGTAATGCAGACATAAGTTAAAATTCCCATAGGAAGAAGACAGATAATAAAAGCCATGATTAAGCAAAAGAGTGTTAAAAAGGAGAAGGCACAAGGCAGAAAGATAGAGAAATTCTGTTATGGGAGTGTGGTAGCACAGAGATCCAGACAGCCAGGGAGGCTGTCTAGACTGCGGGAGCACCCTTCTAGCATTCCTGTCAAGTCTTAATGCATCCATCAGGCTATGGGAGCATTGCAAGTTTGGAGCAATATTCATCTCTGTGAGGTCTGGCGCCACTGTTCCCAATTCCCTGCCTCTCTCTTGCATCTTTGTAATAATCGCCATTATGTGAGGCAACCTGTGGAGCCTGACATAGTCTAACAAGCTGGGAAAATGTGGTGGCATTCTTCAATATAGGCAACGGTAGGAGAAAAAATGAGCATGCTTATGATACATTGATAATAAAAGAAAGAGCATATTTTAAATAACCAATGGCTAAGTAAGGAGAATGACAATATGTTTGAAATAGTTGAGGGTTTTCTATTTCTTTCCTGGGGAGTAGTCTGGTAACTATAATTGAAATGAAAATAAAGATATTTTATATATTGACTAATTACAACTTCCAAAAATGTGCTGAGTGCTTTTTAAGTATTGTCTTTAAATCTCCTCAAATTCCAAGATGTAAAATCTATTTTGTTTTCTAAATATGACTCATAGTTTGGTGGCATATTCAAGTTCAGAAAACAAGATGCCTTTGTGAAAACTCATATTAAATCTATCATACAACAATACCTGGTTTATATTTTACTTGATTTTCATGTGAACATATCTTTCTAGTTAGGTTGATCCTGATAGGTTAAAAATTGAGATAAATCCATAATGACATCCTGATTGTGATAAAATTAAAGTATGGCTCTCCATGACTTTCCACTGATAATCACTGTATTTTTGTTTCAAGAATGATTGGAGTAGAATATATTAAGAAAAATAACAAAATAGTTTACTTTTTTTCCCTTAAAATGTTATAATTCTCATGTTCATTTATCAATTGTCCAGTTTTTAGTTTGTAAAGCCTGAAAAATAAAAAAGAGCATGAAATATATATAACCTTAAATAATCTATGTCCAAATAAGTTAATTTTAATTAATGTCTTTTATCAAATTTATTTGGTGTATTTGAACATAGAAGGCATAAATTATTGCATAAAATAGCCCATAATCTACATATTTATCATTAACATTTAGTGAGTAACCCCCAATTTAATGTGTTACATGTGATAGATAAAATAAAAAATTCATAAGTATTATGACACTAGTATAGATTCAAAATATGTAAGAACTTTTTAAAGTCTTGCTGAGGGAGTATTGTAAGAGTTACATACTTCTGGTTCTGGTAATATATTAGACTAGACACAGTAGACAAACCTCTTGATGGGAATGTTAGAATGATCAGACAAATACAAAAAGGAATATATGCATATTGTATGCCTGATTGAAATAGCAGAAGTATAAAGAATTCATAGGAACCAAACAAAAACTTGGAAACCACCTCTGGAGAGAAAAGCAAGTCAATTTTATTTTAATGAAAAGTATGATAACATGAAATTATTTTTAAAAAGTATATTAGACCATATCAAGAAAAAGTGCTAAACATAGAAATAAACCTAACAAAAGTTACACAATCCGTAGAGAAACTTAAAGATTCAATGAGAAAGTATTTAGAAAATTCTCAATAAATAGAAAAAAATTATTAGCAAGGGAATCATATATATTTTAACAATGGCAATTTTTCTTAAATAATGCATAGGTTCAATGTAATTATTATAAAAAATTTGCAGGGGTTCTCATTAATGTCTAGAAGGAGTTTCTAAAATATATATAAGTAGCAAAACTTTAATCATAGCCAACAATGCTTAAAAGAGAAAAATAAGATGAAAACACATTCTATTAGACAAATAGATATATTTGAATTAAGAAAATTGCATGACAGAGTTCACGTTGACCTTGTTTTAACAGAAAAAGATATTACTTGATGTACTTTTCTATTTCCCAGTTCCCTAGGGGAGATAATGAGTGCTACCTGTGTTTGAGAAGGTTCAACTAGTCTAGTCCTCCAGGGATTCCTTCTCATCAAACATCAGCTTAGTTATGTAGCATAACATTGCTTCTAGAGTACCATGTTAACCTTTATCTCTCCATTTTTTCATATTTTTATTTATAGACTCATATTCTATTTCTTGACATTATTCTCTTTCTAGATGAAACTTCTTAATCTATTTTTCCCTCATAGCATATTCCTGTCACTTGGAATTAGCAATGCTTCATGACCAAGCATTCGGGATTGTTCAGGGAGATGTTGTTTGGTGTGTATAGTCTTGTTATATTACCAAAAACCTCATTGTGATACTTCAAATTCCTTCTAATCTATTGATTAAATGTGTGATAGAGGTTAATCGTTCATTGAATGTCACATGAATAACAACCCAGATTGTCAGGAGCCAACATG
Organism: Callospermophilus lateralis; assembly: GCF_048772815.1. NCBI lineage: Eukaryota > Metazoa > Chordata > Mammalia > Rodentia > Sciuridae > Callospermophilus > Callospermophilus lateralis. Next base: position 1,598,310 of record NW_027513245.1, on the reverse strand, counting down.
CTGAATGAGAACATCTAATATGGTCACAGCAAGAGGCAAACTTGCATATAACTTTCAGGAACATATGATTAGGATTAGATTACCCTTCACTTTAGCTGTCACTGTGAGGACTTTGATAACCTGAACAGAAGAGTTAGGTAACTTAGGAGTAGGCACATGGGCAAAACATGAAAAATGAACAAGGGAAGATTCTGAATCCTGTAGAAATGTAGAAAATTCACTGGGGTTGGCACAACTCAAAATTGGTAATAGTGATAGCTGGAGAAAGGAACAAATGGGAACTCTAAGAAACTACACAGTTTATTTTATTATTATTATTATTATTATTATTATTATTATTATTATTTGTTCTTTTTAGATATGTATGGCAGTAGAATGTATTTTGATGTATTATACAGACAGGGAGTATAGCTTATTCTAATTAGGATCACATTCTTGCCATTGAACACGAAGAGTTTCACTTGTCATGTATTCTATGCACATAGGAAAGTTATAGCTGATTCATTCCACTGTCTTTCCTATGACCATCCCCCTTCCCTTTCTTTCTTCCCCTTTGTCTACCACAATGAACTTCTATTCTCCTCTGCCCCTTATTGTCTGTCAGCATCCACATATCCGAGAAAACATCCAGTCTTTGGTTTTGTGGGATTGGCTTATTTCACTTAGCATGATAGTCTTCAGCGCATCCATTTACTGGCAAATGCCATAAGTTCGTTCTTCTTTAAGCCTAAGTATTATTCCATTGTGTATATACACCACATTTTCTTAATTCCATTCATCTGGTGAAGGGCACCTAGGTTCATTTCATAGTTTAGCTATTGTGAATTTGGCTACTATAAACATTGATGTGGCTGTGTCACTGTAGTATGCTGATTTTAAGACCTTAAGGTATAAACTAAGGAATGGAATAACTGGATCAAATGGTGGTTTCATTCCAAGTTTCCTGAAGAATCTCCATACTGCTTTCCATAGTGGTTGCACTAATTTGCAGTCCCACCAACAATGTATGAGTGCCGCAGTCCGGCTGCGGCAAAATAGCCCGGGGGGGGGTGGGGGGGTGACGAACAACTTGTGTATGTTGATACAGCAGGAATGGGAGCCATTTATTGTAGGACAACAGAGGTATTTGTACATTCCACACAGCTTATCTTAATAAACATAAACTAGATACATCAGTCAACCAATAAGGAATCTCCACACTTAATGGCTCGCTTTTGTTACTTCACAAACCACTCCCTCTGGCATTTTGCCAGGCGCCATCCAGACTTGTTTACAGACTCTAACATTTCTCTGGCAAAATGCCAGGCACCGTCCTGACTTGTTTACAGACTCCAAAATATGAGTATCCTTTTCCCCATATCTCTGACAATATTTTTATATACTTATATTGATAATTGCCATTCTGATTAGAATGAAAATACCTTTAATTTGCATTCCTGTAATTGCTAGAGATGTTAAACCTTTTTTCATATATTTGTTGGCTATTTGTATTTCTTCTTCAATAAAGTTCCTATTTATTTCTTTTGCCCATTTATTGATTGAGTTATTTGTGTTTTGGGAATGTGTGTTTATTAAGTTTTTTGAGTTCTTTGTATAGCCTAGAGACTAATGCTCTGATATGTAGATGGTAAAGATTTTCTACCATTCTGTAGACTCTCTCTTTATGTTCTAGATTGTTTCCTTTGCTGTGAGGAAGTTCTTTAGTTTGATGTCACCCCATTTGTTGATTCTTGATTTTACTTCTTGTACTTTAGGAGTCTTGTTGAGGAATTCATTTTGTAATCCATCATGATGGAGATTTGGGATTACTTTTTTCTTTTAGTAGGTGCAGAGTCTCTGGTCTAATGCCTTGATTCACTTTGAGTTTGCAGGATGACAGATAGGGGTCTAATTTCATTTTATTACATATGCATTTCTAGTTTTTCCACCAACATTTGTTGAAGAGGTTATCTTTCCTCAATATATGTTAATGACAACTTTGTCTAGATTGAAATAACTATTTACAAGGGTTTGTCTCTTACATAGTTTGTTGATATCCATTATAATAAAAGTGTAAAGTTTTTAACAACAAAGTCAACAACTTACAAGGTATCTAAATAGCAAGTTTAAAGTTATAGAGATTTATTTTCTTAATTCAAAACACTTATAAATTATCAAAACCAAAGTTTTTCTTCTAATCTCTTCGTAGTCATGATAAAAGAGTTTTAAAACTCAGAATTGGTATCAAAAAACCATACTGAGAAAATTCAGGAAGATTATGCAATATTTAGAAATATAAACCAGAAAGGGAAAAAAATTCAAAATTTCTGAACATAATGTCAAAACATGTTTGTTTATGTTTTAAAAAATATTTTTAGTTGTAGATGAACACTATTTATTTATTTGTTTGTTTATTTATTTATTTGGTGCTATTGTAGGGACAAATGAGGCAATGCGCCGAACAAAGCAGGAAAAAGTTTTATTTGACTGCAGCCAGTCTCAGAGGGCAAACTTTTTCTGTAATCAATTAATTTCCTGAACCTCGAGTTCAGGTAGTTTCTGAACTTTATACCCAGCATGTACGGGAGAGCCTCAGAAGTTCACAGTCTGTAGAATTTCACATAAAAGCCGCTTTTTCTTTCACTGTTCTTGGCAAGTTAACCCTTCAAGGGCAACACCTGAGAAGGGGAGAGCTTCTTCTCCCCTTTCTTTCCTCCCCCTGCCCGCTGTTACCATGGAGCCTAATTGATAACTTCTCTTATCTTAAAAAAGTAGATACCTCTGTTAAGCTCCAGCTCAAGGCCAGAGGCCTTGTTAAAGGATTTGTCTTTTATTATCACATTTTGCATTTGCAAACACACTTTCACAAACTACTATACTGAAAAAATGTTTTTGAAAAACTAGTAAAGGAGCATTCAGCACTTGGAGTGCCTATTTCCTCCAGGCCAGTGGCTAAGTAATAGAGCAACAGGAAAATAGGAAGTTTACCTACATTGAACTCTTTTGTAGAGACTCTTTTGTTGATAGTCCTAAAATCAATTATGGTGAAGATTTCTGGAGAAGCTTAGTTAAGATTTTCTGTGGAGAAGTAGGTACCACTACAGTGTTGACAATTGGACCCAGTGCCTCACAGTGCAAGGCAAGTGCTCTACCACTGAGCCCCAGCCCCAGCCCCAAACATGTTTGCTATTGAAAAACTTTGACTGAGTTAAATGATATCACCCTATACATAGCCTTCAATAGTGGAGAGCAAGTTATCCAAGCACCTTAGTGATATTTTTATATTAGGATAGAGATGTGGTATTTACCAAAAAATCTCAATTATATCAGAATATTTACTGTGTGCAGTTCTGTTTGTTTTGTTTTTTTTTTAAAAACCAACACTTTATCCTATCCATTTGTTAATTAGTTCTGTTAAAATATTTTCTGTTCTCTCAATATTTGCAAAAAGTATTTTTTAGCTAAGCACTTATGTGACAGTATATATAATTTTTAAGTATTCCAGGTTTTAAAATTATCTAGAAGAATTTCATGTTAGTTTATAAATTTTATATATTCATTCTGAAGTTTACCTTAGTTCCACAAAATGGGCTTTCTTCTTGAGATATATATTTGGTATTTATTATAGTAAATGAATAATGGTGATTTTGTTTAATCCAGATATTGCAGAAAGATATTTGAAATTAATTCACCCAAGAGCTCTACCAAAATCTGTATATGCCTCAAGGTTCTGATCATTTCTATTTCAATGTGGCTTCCTTTTAGTAGAATCTAAAACTTGTGAAAAATACCCAGATCAGTACTTTAACCGTGATTAAGGAAAGCAAGATGATATTAATTTCTCCCTTAGGACATATTTTAATCTTTAAATTTGAACAAAGTTCTCATCATATAATGTTTTGAACATTCTCTCTGGTTTCTCTCAGTTAAGACTCTTCTTGCTTTCTAAATTTAAGAAGATGGAAACAATTGAAATCTAATTATTAGTATGATTTATTATTTTCTAATTGCTACTTGACTCATTTAGGAAATAAACATTTTTTAATTAACTTTTCCACATTTTTATTTGTACATTATCATCGTTCATAATGGTGGTAATAATTGTTACATATTTATACATGCTCACAATATAACAATATAAGTTTTTTCAATGTAATTCTCTAGTACTTCCTATTTCCCTTCCATTCTCTTGAATTATTTTAAGATTGTGAGTTATATTAACTTTTTACCATTTTGTTGACATTCATGTTATTTCATACTAACCATTTTTCCAGTTTTGAGAAGTACAGATTCAAAACTGTTTCTGGCGTCAGTGACTGAGGCCATGGCACAGTTATTGCAGTAGGAGAATCGTTTGTTTCTAAAAGAGGCTTGCAAACATTTTCCTATGGCACCTTTGGAAATAGAACACACTGGCTTCTTTCTATGAAGACTTTAATAAATATTTTCACCTTTACCAGGCAGTTTTTAATTATTTAAACTTGTCTCTTTTTTTGAGAAATAGAAAGGAGTCTCTATTCAGTAATGTTACTCAAATTTCCCAAATACACATATTCACAATCATAGTTCATAGCCCAAGTTACCTTTTTAATTAATCTATGGAGTTTTTCTAATTACTTAATTTTTATTTTTATTAAAAAGTTTTCTTAGGGTTGGGGTTGTGGCTCAGCAGTAGAGCGCTCGTCTAGCAAATAAGAGGTCCTGGGTTCGATCCTTGGCACCACCTAAAAATAAAATAAAGATATTGTGTCCATCTACAACTAAAAAATAAAATTTTATAAAAAGAACCTTAAAAATGTTTTCTTAGATTCCAAACAGTATTGTCATATTTATACAGTTAATTAAAAGAGTTTATATATAACTTGTTTGTTTACATTTTCAAGAGGATCTTGAAAAATATAATTTAAATATTTACCCAATATATAATACCAACAGTTATGATCTAGAATTTATTTCCTACCTTAATACCCTTCTACTATGTCCACAAAATCCCATCATCCTTGCTTAAATCCATTCATGTGCATAGTATTGGGATATATTGTTTAAAGGGGATGTTACAATCTTTGTGGTTGTTCCTGGTCACATCATGCTCCTACTCTCTCATAATTCTCCTGAACTTCAGCCTTTCCCTCAATATCCCAATTATGTGCATTCTCATCTCAGCTGAACAGCACTTTGCTCTTAATGGAATCTACAGTGGTAGCCAGGGGAAACTCTCTCAGTATTCTATGTCTCTGAGATGAACTGTGATTCCTCCTATCTCAAAAGAGCAGTGATATCTTCCTGTTCTGGGACAACATTTCCTTCAGCTCTCTCAATATCAATCTTCTTGACACAGCTTTCTCACTAAAACCCTTCAACTTCTCCTCTCCAAGCTTTTTCCTCTCAACACATAAATTTTAGATAAGTGGTTCTCTACTTGAGGATTCTTGAGGGATACTTTACAGTTATACATTCCCTCTTGTAACTTCTGTAACTGAAGACAAATAATTTCATGATTACTCTAAATATTTTTCTTAGTGAAAAAAAGAAAAAAGAAAAAAAAACCTTTTGAGATTTGGAACCTCAGTGCAGCTTGATACACAAGGTAAATGATGCCCAACTTTATTTATGCCCAACACATTTTTCGTTTTGAATCCTAGCTTCACTGTCATCTACTAGTTTAGAACCTATGTCTTAAACCCTGTACATTTATATACACATTAAGCTTGGGAAGTACTAATTTAGGACCATGCCACTTAATATTGACCATACATTAGAATGCCCCAATGTCTCTGTGAAGTTAATACTCCCTCCTAGACTCCTTTCTAAACTACTTAAATCAGGGTCCTGGTTAGTGATAGTTCTCACATATTGTTCTCTTCCATCCTTCTTTTCTTTTTATGCTTTCTTCCTTCTCTCCCTCTTGTCTACTTCCCTTCTTCCTTTCTTTCTTACTTCCATGGGGAATTCAGCATAGAGAATAGTTAGATTCTTGATGATGAATATATAAATGCAGGGTTTTCACTGTACTGTTTATTACTATACCATCTGCACAAGTTAATCTGAATGATTTTGACCAGCTCATCTGTTAAACTGAAATAATACTGTCTACTTCAAGAAGTTGTGACAAAAACACACTGTTTAAAATGGTGTCTCAGAGAAAATGACATGCATGAAGTAGTAACTAATTATTGAAATGACATCATACTTATGTGGACTAGGTATACTTAAATAAGCACATGGCTTCTGCTTTCTCAAACTTCAGGCTTTGTATTAATTTAATTTTTTTTCAAAACTCCAATTCCTAAACTGTAATTCTCCTGACTTTAAAGACCAATCTTTCAGCTTTCTACATAGAGATAGTATGTTATTTATTTATCTTTCTTTCTTTTCCCAGAGAGTATCATTAACATGTTCTCTGGAAATCTCAGGGAAAAAAAACACATTCTCTTATGTTTTAAAAGCTTTGCAGCAACTCCTGCTCAAGTGTTTTTGAATTTTAGAACTTTGCCTATTTCCTTTCCATTTGGGTGAGATAACTAGAGTTGAATTTTTTTTTTAATCTTTGCCAGAGTCAGAGAAAAAAATAAATATTCTGCTTATTTTAAGGTTGGGACCAATGTTACCACCATGAGGTAGGTTTTCTTTCAATAAGAATAAGACAAGTGCACTGTAAATGTATCAAGAAAATTTAGCTAAACTTAGTAAACCTCTCTAAGCAGAAACTTTGAAAGTAAAATATAGTTGACATATATAATATGTGTCTCTATATATCCTTTTGCCTTGGAATAAGAGAAGAAAAATACAAAGTAAAATAAACTCATATAGCAGAAAGGTAGAAAAGATGATTAGTGAATTATGTAGGATTGCAGAAAAATTATGGAAAAGAGAATGCTGAGGGTCATGTTGAAGCATTCCAAAACATACAAAGAACTTGCAATGGAAGTCACCTCCTCTCCCCACTGAGATCCCCAACAGCTCTGAGCTCAGACTTTTGAGCAAGAGGGAAGTTGCAAGAGGGGGATTCTCCTGAGGTCCGTGAAAAGCTCTACTTTGTCATTCCCCACCATTGCAAACTCACAGCATGCCTAGTTTGGCAATTAGCATTGAGCATAAGGGGTCAAGTGGAACCAAATGAGCTTTTAGCTAGAGGGCTAGTTCCCACCCTCTTACCTTTTCTGTGCCTCAATGCAGAGACATAGCAGTAAAATTCCTCCTCAAAGAGAGAATTGATGTGAGGAAAAAGAAATGAATATGACAGGAAAAGAGATCCTCAACTGCCACCATCAGAAGAGGGGAGGCATAAAAGATTTGTATAGGGCATATAAAATGTTCCCTATAAAGAAAATAGGGAAAAGCTACTCCTGCTGAGGAACTGTGAAAATAATGGCCAACAAAACATCTTACCATGCTTAAGGGCTAAAATTTAGGTTATGTTGTGGCTCTATTCTCTAAATGAATGTCCTCTAAATACATTTGGTCCAAGGTTGATACTATATACTTTATGTTCACCCATATTTGAAATCATTTTCTCCAAATATGTTCGTGATTTAAATCATGTTTTATGATGGAGATGTAAGTATTCATTTGGCCAAAATAAAAAGTGAAGTACTAGGCATCAAAAAAAAAAAAAAAATCACTTGATCAATAGCACAAAAGACTAGTCACTCCAAACAAGCTGATCACAAAGAAGATCCAAAATTTAGTGATATGAATGATGATTATCCTTAAAGAGTTGTAGTACCTACACAGGAGAACTATGGCAACCAGAAAAAAAAAAAGAAAATAAATAGGAAAAACAAAATAATTCAGGCTTAAAATTAAAGCTATTGATATTTAAAATAAAAATCAAAGTGCTCAAAACTGAGTTAAGTACCCATCCTAGAATATAGGTGAACAACAAATAGAAGCTGTCAGATGAATTTTTATTAAATGGAACAAGTTTCATGTCCAGGGAGTGTACTGGTCAATGAGTAGAAATTTAAAAAGATAACCAAGGTCATAGAGGGTAGGAAGTTATCAAGAGATTATATGAAATTACTTCCTATATATGAAGACATTGTGAATCTTCATACTAAAAGAACCTGCTGTACACTCAGCTCAACAAATTAAATTCATCTATCTACACTTGAGCACATTATCTTGAAATTTCGGAATATCAAGGACAAAGGAAAGAATTGAAAAACTTCCACAGAAGAAAAAAGAAAATGGTACTTTCAAAAGAATACGAATCAAAATGCCCTTAAGCATCTCTTTATTAAGACCAGATTCTAGATGATGGAACAATAAATTTCATATTTCTGACGAAAACTAAATAAGAACTTAGAATTTTTAACCAAGCAAACCTAATGAAGGGTAAAAGTGGAATGAAAATGATTTTAGACACGTAGGGATTTAGCAAGTCAATCTTCTGCATACCCTTTTTATGAATATTTTGAATAATGTAGTTATTGGGATGCAGAAAACAATAACTCAAAGAAGACCAGAAAGGGCAGACGCTGCTGACTGCTGTGCAGAGCACCAGTGATGTCCCATCAAGATCAGTCCAGCAGGTCACTAACAGCTGGAGGGTACATGAAACTGTAAAATGGCTTCCAATGTAGAGTCATGATAAAGCCACATAATGCAAGAAAAAGAAAGAAGATCAGAATTCTAAGGAGGAAAAAAGTTCTTATAAGTAGGCTATAGATTCAAATATAAAACTCAAGGAAACACAGCATGATAAGAAGCAACTGAAAGTAAACACTGCCTGCAATCCCAGTGATTTAGGAGGCTGAGGCAGGAGATTGCAAGTTTAAAGCCAGCTTCAGTAATTTAGCAAGGCCCTAAGCAACTTAGTGAGATTTTGAAAATTAAAAAAAGGGCTGTGGATGTGGCTCAGCAGTTAAATACACCTTGTTTCAATTCCTGATTAATAATAATAATAATCATAATATAAAAGAAAGCAAAAATTACCCAACTTCAATGTCAGAAATACTCAGTATCAGGTGACACCAGATCATGTGTGACATTAGGCTTATGGACAAGAAAACATGTAATTCTAGACTAAAACTGGATTAGATGGTGAATATTTACATATTTATAGCAGTGTATCCATAGGTTACTTACTGGTTTTCAACTTACAGACTTAAGTTGTTGTCACAGTAGAGATAAGAAATAGAATTCAGAAGCTGTAGAAGTTGTAGAAGTTGAAATAACAAAGAAAAATGAAGGAAAAGAGGTGATTCTGTCCTGACATTATAACACGAGGAGTTGGATGTAAGAGACTTTAAGTATTTTTAAATAATTAATAAAAATCTAAAATAACTATCAAGTCTTCATAGTAGGGAGAGGTCTAATACAAAGGAAGAAAGACTTCTTCATAGAAAGACTAAAGTCATGGCTTTACAATTCAACAAAGCAGAATAACATGTTTATTATTTTAAGTTTTATATATAACTACCCCAAACATTACAAATGGCTAAAATAATGTGTCTTTAAAAAAGAACAGGGTTAATGAGGAGTAGGGGATCTATTGTTCTATATCCTGACTTTCTCTGTATTACAGATTAGTAATTATGTGCAAAATTAACTTGATAATAAAATTTCAAAAATATTAATTTGAAGATTTTTAGCAAAGATTTCCAAATTATATAAATGACTTATTTGATCAACTTTTTACTTTTCATGGTCATTCTCACCCCAGGTTTTTTTTTTTGTGTGTGTGTGTTTTCACTTTCTTATCATGTAACATTCATTAACATTCTGCCCCTTATTGTTAGTTATTTATTCAAATATCCTTTCACTTTATTCTCTGCATATCCTTACAAGTCACAAACAGTATATTTATAATCTTCTGCACAATATAAAATGAATACTCAGTTAAATAAGTATTTGATTATAAAGTAAATCATATTCTAAAGCTTTGTGAAAATTTTGAACAGTATGCTTATCGCGTATTATTTGAAATTCATATGGTTTCAACAGAGATGAGTAAGATTTTAATATGGGAAAATTGCATTTTTAGAAAACCTCTATGTGTCACCTTTTAAACTACATCCATAAAAGCCATGTGAAATAGTAAGTTCATGGCAAAAAAGTAGCGACATTACAATTGTCTGATTTACTCTCTTTTATCAAAATCAACTGAAGAAAATTGATAATTTAACTTATCATTTTAGTGATCACCGTTGCCATTAATTCAAATTCTTTGCCTTAGACTATGTTATTAGTCCACTATATTTTTATATTGATTTTATAAGTGGTATAATGCAGGCATCAATGTAGAAAGATTTTCTTAGAAAAACTTTTAACAATACAGGTAAGGCTACAATTTGAATCCTGAAGATGCGAAGTAGGAGAATATTAATTCTAGAGTGAAGCAGTTGATATTTCACTCATGAGCTGCATGTTTATCCTTTTAAGTTAATATTTCTGCCAGTGGGAAGGCCAAGTGGGCTCTTGTGCTTAGTAACAGAATTTCTCTGTGACTCTTCTTTCTTTCCAGCTTTGCAGTTATGACAGCAGCTCTATGGAGTCATTCTGCTGAGTAACCTAAGGCCTGGCAGTCTACTGATGTTTAGGGTGAAATGTCTCAGGTTAAGGAAATTCTGGGAAGGACAGATAACCCCGTTGGAGTCAGATTTTTCTACCTGAAGTCTCCACTGTCACTGGTAGGCATTTTATGACAGCAGTAAACTGACTAGAGCATGCAGCTGTATTCATTAATTTCAGAAAGGGTTTGATTGATGAAGAAAACTCAAGAAGCCTGGGCTTAGTAGTGAGACCCCTAATGCTGAACATTTAAGGAGATACTCACTCTATATTTGTATAGTTCAGCCTTGACCCACAAGATCCAACTAACGATGCTTGCAGAGTGTCTATATTTAATGACAGAAGCAGGACATCACATAATGGAGCAATAATAGTATTAATGGGAAAATACACAGTTCAACCAAAGATCTTCTTACAGCAAGCAAGTGAGAGATGCCAGATCCAAATTCTAATTCTCTTTTTAAAGACCATACCCAGAGGCTTCTGTTTTAGATCAGGAGCCACCTAAATCATGTATGGAACCTTTCAGATATCCAAAGTATATCTGAAGTAGGATACCCAAAATGGAGTTTTATTCAAGTTTCTTATATTCTGCAGATGATCTGAACATAGCTTTGTTGCATAAGCAGCCTCTGGGAGTCTCTGAGCACATCAAAACCAGGCACAGATCTTCAGTCTCATTATGTATAAAAAATGCCATCAGGCTGGTTCCCACTACCTAAAATTCTTCAGACCCATGGTAATAAAGCTCCACTATTTCATACATTGACCAGATCTCAGTCCCATGAAATTCTTATTTCAATAAAATCAGTTAGACCAACTCCAAGCTTGTTGGAATGTCACACTGACTCTAGAGAAACAGATGGTGTTGCAAACATGCTAACCAACCCTCTGTGGAACTATTTCTCCTTCTGGTTTTCTTGTTAAAAAGATACTAGATTTCTTACGGGGTAAACTAGTTTATTTGCATTTTTCCTTTTTTTGCAGTGGAAAGCATTCAGACTTATAAAAAGAAACACATCCTTCATCCTTTATCTGCAGCTATTTAGGAAAAAAAAAAAGCTAAACATGGCATAGTGAAGTACTAACCAAGAGAAAAGTGATATCTAGAAAACACCTGGCTCACATGTCCAAAGATTTTCTTTACCATTATTTTATCTGGGATAGAAACTTCTTTTTCAGAGGCAGTTAGATACATTTCTGAAACAATTCTACCATATGTAAAAATTACAAATTATTTAGTTCCATGATATCCTTTGATTTTAGCATTTCACCAATCAAATAAATGAAAATAATTAAATATTTTCCCCTATTTTTCTATGACTACATCTTTCATATTTGCGACTTTTTATGTGTTATGTGTATTGTGCTGGGGATTGAACCCAGGAGCATTGTACTTCTGAGGTTCATTCACAGCCTGAACTTGCAATCTTCCTGACTCAGTTTCCAAGTAGTCGGGATTACAGGTATGTGTTACCGTGCCCAGCATCACATTTCTGACTTCTAAAGTAAAATATTAAATATTATTATAAGTAAGAACCTTGAAAAATAATCCACCTACTAAAACTCTGGAACCAATATTTCGTAAGAAGACAATTTGGTGATGTTTGCCTGCTAGAACTGGGCTACAGGTTAAGGGGATCTGTACATTGGGAAGCAGAAAGTTTGCAATGACACCATTCAGGGAATTTTAATTCTCCTTCATGATGTTGGTTTTGGCAGGATTAAAAAGGGCTCTGTCAAAATCCTTTTAATGGATCTAGAACATTAGATAATATACAGAGGTGAGGGAAAAGATGCAAATTTCACAGCTTCATGAATTTTGCACTTGCATTACTTGTTTGAAAATTTTGGCCTCAAATAAATGTCACAAATTAAGTTTTATTGGGACTGTTGGCCACCAAGTTTATCTGATGTTATAAGCCGACCAAATGTTAGTTTTAAAAAGCCCAATGTACATGACATGAATAGAGATATTTGAAGAAAATAATCTAGAGATGATTGTGTTGATGTATAAAGACAGTAAGAAAGGTGATATATTATTCAAGTTTTAAAATTATAATGACAGCCCAACTTCAAAAGGAGTCTATATTATTCTGTATATTCACTATTCTAATTTAAATATTAAAAATAGAATTCTATTATCTATATTAGTAATATTCATATATAACATCAAAAAACTCAGTATCTTTTTATTTTATTCTAAAAAGTGATGACACACAATAAGAGATTCTTTATTTTTTTTTATTTTTCCCTCATATTCTTATTGGTGCATTATAGTTGTACATACTGATAGGATTTCCTGTTCCATATTCATTCATGCACACAGTTTGGTGAATATCACCCTAGCACAACCCGCCTAACCCACCTCCCTCCCCATCTCCCACCTTTTGTACCCTTTCCTCTACTGAGCTCTCTTTTATTTTTACAAGATCTGCCCTCATATTTCTTTTCATAAGGGATTCTTTTAAAGTAGGAAATAAAATGCATAAAGACTCCCAAGTCATGCAGAAAATAAAATGGGTAAAAAATTACCTGGAAAGCATCCAGGTATCATAAAATATAGGACGAAATTAAACCTCAAAAATCTGGCTTTTACCCTGGTTTTTCTAGTGATCATTTGACCTGGGGCAAATTAAATTACTTCCCTAGAATTCAAGTTCTTTATATTTCTAAAGAATGGATTGGATGGTATATTTATTATCTCTTATGACTTTCTTTTATTAAGTCTTGGCTTTTATTATTTATTTTGGTTATGTATATATATAACCAAAATAAATAATAAACTATGCTTATGAATCTTATCAATTTTTAAGTAACAATTTCTTAGTTATCATTTCAGATGCATACCAAACCCTGTAGAATTCGTCCTGACCATCTAGGTCTAACATCTTTATCTATCCTCTAGCTGCCCCTGCTGTTCCTGTTAAGGCTATCCCAATACTGATGTTTGTTCCTGCAATTATCTGATTCTAGCTTAATATCCTTCTCTCATAAAGTTAATTTCAAATTTTATTTCCAGTTGTCATCTGTGGAGGAAGTGTATTCTGGTAATGCTACTCCTAACAAGGCTAATGAACAGTGGTGACAGAATAATTCTCCATAAAGGGTTCCATAGAGCTCTTGGAAAGGGGATCAAATACTGAGTGCCAAACTTCAATGATCAGTGTTCCCTCAAGAGTTTATTCTGCTAAATTTAAAATGCTGTAATTTTAATATACATTTTTAAGTTTTGTGAGGATTAAATCTGAAAATGGATTTGCATATTATACTTATGTTGTGTAATAAATGCATGACCTAGAATTCTACAGCTAACATGCAATTCCACCCTATTGCAGCAGTTTTCCAGGGCAACAAAAAAAAGCACAAAAAGGAAAGTACAAAAATCTATGGGAGCACAGAAGACAAACTGAAGACCAATATTTAATTAACATCAGAATAGTTGTCCCAGAGTAAATTACACTAGCATGTGATTATAATGAATTTTAGCACTTCCACAATTAGGCAAGGGTCAGGTAAATTATTTACAGGTGGTGAGGATAGCATGCATTGAAGTTGGGGAATTTGACATTACTAGTGGTCCTCAAAAAAAGGGAAATCCAGAGAGTGCAGAAACTATAAAAGACAGAATGGACAAGAGAAGTTGTTTGGGAGATGAAAACATAGGCTTTTTGATGCCATGTTAATGAATCCACACTTCGTCTTTAAAGCCCATGTTCATAATGTTCCATGTGGAAGGTTATGGAGCATTTTTAGATAAGAATAAAAACATGATAGAGCATGTGCACACAAAAGCCTTTCACAGAGAGAATGAAGGTCATAACATACCTTATTACAAAAGTGTTAACCAAAAAATTAATGGATGTACAATCAACCTACTCATCAGAATTTGGCTCATTTAGTTATATTGTTATTCTCATTATTTTCTCTAGTAATTGTTGATAAAGTTGCTGTGAACATGCAATTAGTGAATACTGCACTTCTAGGGAAAAAACAGGGTAAGTTTTCTGTGAGCCTCTGGTCACAATATTTTTGATAACAAATCAATTAATAATCATGTTTTTTTTTTCCTGTGTTTCTGTTTTAGGAGGCACATGATTGACTCATTAGCATTGAAATCAGGCACTGTGTATAATTTGTGCCTGAACAAAGCTTATCCAACACTTTCAATTTTTTGTGCTTGGAGGCTATTTTAAGTAGTGAAGTTTCTCTCTCTCACACACTCCCCCCTACATACATACACACACACACTCCCCCCTGCCCCCCCACACACATTCAGTACAGAAATGTGTAAAGTGTTGCACCAAATACACGGAAAAGACCCTTGTTTACAGTGTGAGAGCTGTAGAAAGAAAGCAGAGCCTTGCCTCCTGTGACCTTAGCCAGGGATATGTATATTGCTTTTCTGCACATTTCCCTAAATGGATGCCAAATTCCCCCAAATATTGAATTTGGGATTACAAATAAATGTTAGAATCTCAGTGAATTTCAACAATATTCAATCTGTGAATAATGTGGAGTGATTTATATTTATAATTATTAGTTTTAAGTAGTCTCTAGTAGAATTTTTTCTAATTCAACAGGCAGACTATTGAAGAACCATCACAAAACACAAAGTAAATTTGTGTTAAACTGACTATTCATTTTCCAAAGCCTACAGTTAAAAAATAAGAGTTTGCATAGCATTCATTTATATAAAAGATGTTTCTGACATAAATAATATGTTGAAAAAATAAAGCATGAATTTTCATTCTGAAACATTGAATTTAATCAGTTTTCATGAGATACTTTACATATTCAGAATTCATCTTCAAACAACAGATTTTTTCCTAGATAAAAATCTCCCAAAATTATCGCTATGAATGATGTTTCGGACAGGAAAATTATTGCTGAGTATGCTTTTTTATAATTCTAAAACTTACCAATAAAGACCAAAATCACTGAATAAATTAAAGTTTTAAATAAAAGATTATATATTAATCAATGATTAATCAAAGCTAATTCTCAGAAGGAAGTTAAATGAAAAGTGAGCAATAATTCTCATTACTTTTTCTCCAATTTCTTTTATTCTTGCTAATTTTAGTCTGTGAAACAATGGCTTAACTGAAATATATTTCTTCCCCTCTTCTGCATAATAGCATGCATTTTACTATTGCTACAGTAAGAACACTAATGATAAAAAATTATATAGATATTAGTACCAATTAAGTAGTGTTCTTAAGTAGGATACATTTCCCTAAAATACTGCAAAATAGCAATCATTCTGCTTAGCTGTCAAAATATTTACATTTTTGAAGTAAATATTTTGTATGAGTCCATTTTTGCAAAATGCATTGTAAATTTTGGAATGCACTCAATATCCATAAATGACAAGGATGTAACAATTTCTTATTGACAATTTACTAGGTTCATTGACATGTCACTTGTAACATTCTTTTATCCAATAATGATGTAAGTCCTCTTACAAAAATAATTATAAGTACTGGAAAATAAAGAATTGAAAAAATATGAAGAATGCATGTTTATAATTTAAGATTATTGCTTCAATTGGGATTTTTATTTAGCTTTTAATTTTAAATCAGAAAAAAGAAATTCAAAAGCTCTTATCACTGTAGAGGAGTAGATATCCTGCTATTTTAGTGGGTATAAATATTTTCTTGGAAGTAAATCCATTAAGGAATTTTTTAAATGGGTTTTCATATAGAAGTCAACAAGTATTCTCTGCAAATCATTTCTCTCTTTATATTAGAGATTTAAAAATAAATTCAACACTTTTGTCTTCAAAATATTTAATATGTAATTCAATATACTTAAGCTGAGAAAAACAGAATAGAAAACACAAATATGAAGATTTTCTTCACTATTTCACAGTGAAACTATAATTTCATCCATCTTTCTGCCTCTTCCATGTAAACTATTTTTCAGAGAAAAATAGATAAAAAATTATAAATCACTAGTGCAAAATAGCTAGAGTTCTTTGAAGGGCTCTGGAAGTGGCTTATGCAAGGGAGGGGGCCTAACTTTGAAGTTTCATCAGCTTTCCTTCATCCTCTATATATCTTCTTTCCTGCCCAAATTAGAATTGGAATTCCTTACTCAGACACATTCCTGTGGAATCTGACTCTCCATCTCCTCAAGCTCCACTAACAGACAATGAAGCCAACATGCCGAACATTATATAACCTTAAAAACTGCCAAATTAGTGATTTATGATCAATAATCTTGTTTGAGTTTGTAATTCTGGCTGTGAATTTCACGCATTTCTTTAGTTAGCTCTTTCCTAGTCTTCATGGAGATCATTTCAAGCATTTCTGAAAATCCTTAAACCTGTAACCTTCTCCGTTTTCCTCTTTAGTCTTAGATGGAAATCTTGCCTCTTACCTTAGTGGGGGGGGGAACTTCAAGAAATTAAGTAATCTATTTCTTTTGCCCAGACTACTTACATAGTTGGTTGTATATGTAGCAATTCGTTTTCTCTCTTATTACAGTAGTGGGCCTGATCCTCTTGCTGTGCTTTAGATCACTCTCTTTGTTATTAGGGATCCCAGTCTCTCTTTCACTTCTTCCCTTCCTTGTATTTTCAGCTTCTCTTTCCCCTTTGGTTCTTTCCCATTCTGTACAGGTATATTAAGGCCATTATTTTCTCCTTTTGAAAGGATTATTTGTCTTGACAACTACAAAACTCCTTCCATGTTACCTGAGTGCAGTTTAGCAGTAATTTTTGTTACTACATGCCAGGGACACTTTGATTTGCATCTTATTTACCTTTCTAGAGCTCTTTAAAAGTTTTACACACTATCTCTTTGTTTTACCTGGCTTCTGTCCTCTTATCACTTTGTCAACTCCAATGAAATATCTCTTGAAGAATCAACATATACAAGAGGAAAAAATATATATGATGTAAGTGTGTGTGTGTGTGTGTGTGTGTGTGTGTGTGTGTGTGATGGTGTAAATGAGATGTTTCACAAAACCTCATATGAGAGTCAACATAATCACAGGATTAATCCCCTGATCAGGATTAACTGGACAGTAACTGTAGGCAGGCATAGTGTGGCTGGAGGAGGTGGGTCCTAGGGGCATGCCTTTGGGGTTAAATATTGTTTTCTTGAGTGGAGCTCTCTCTGCTTTCTGGTGTCATGTTCCCAGTTTCTTTCCTCTGCCATAATCTTCTGCCATGACATCCTACATCACCTTGGGCCCCAAGGAATGGAGTCAGCCATCTACAAACTGAGACCTCTGAAATCATGAACTCTAGGATAATTTTTTCCTCCTCAAATTGTTCTTGTGGAATCTTATGGTCACAGCTGTGAAAAACCTGGCTAAAACTATCTCTGTATGTGTGTGTGTGTGTGTGTGTGTCCTAAAAAGATTTATGAGAGTGAAAGATTCTTCATAACATATGTTCTTTATAGAAAAAAAAAGTAAAAACCATACATTCACTTGGTTGAAGAGGCTATACAGATGTTGTTTTTTTTAAAAAAAGAAGATAAAAAGATAAATTATTGCAGAAGTAATCGTGTAAATATTCATGCCAAACTTGACAGAAGTAAAACAGGTAGCTTAGAGGCAGTTGATGCCAGGAAGATGGCAGCATTGGAGATCCCAGCATACATATTCTCCCAAAAACCCAAGCAGGGTTATACACACACCAATCCCTGGCCTGTGAATTCTCTTCATAAGGAAAAACAGAGCAGGGTGAACAATTAGTCTTCCTAACTTTTAGGACACAATCCAAAGGATTGTTTTAGGATTCTAGTGACCCATATTGCTGAAGAGACTGCTATGATTTAAATATGGTTCATCCTCTCAAAAAACTCATGTTAAAATCCAAAGTCCATGGTGAAGTATTAAGAAGGTGGAAACAATCTAATTATGATGTTGAGAGGTGGGGTCTCTGGGAGATGATTACAGTTAGATGAGGTAATAAAAGTGAAGCTCCTGTTATTGGGCACTGGGGCTTTGTAAGAAGAGGGAGAGTCCAACACTTATAAGCGTTTCTTGCAATCTGATCTCTGGGCTACTTTGGGATTTTGTCATCAAGAAAGCCATCAGCAGATGCAAGCCTTCAATCTTGGACTAGAACCATGAGCCCAAATAGACCTCTTTTCTTTATAACTTTACTCAGTCTAAGGTACTATGTTATTAGCAACAGAAATCGGGCTAAGACACAAGCACAGCTGAAATATCTGGAGATGACTAAAGAGAAAGAACAGAGATTATCATTATTAACCACACACATAGGCACTACTGTGGTCTGCAGTAGTCTGCTCTGCAAAATACCCCAGCAACTTCTATTACTGATAACTTCAGCAGTCCTGCACCAGCTGCAAGCCTGCAGCTTTTACCCTGTGAAACCCTGTTATTTTTTTTTACCATAGAAGACCACAGTTTTGTGGGATTTTTTTTTGCCTTTTCTGACTCCATGTACCTAAGATTTAACCTTCTCTCTCCCTCTTCCCTGGAATTGCCTCAACCAGTGCTGCTAGCTAGTCCCATGACCTAGCATGGCTCACCATATGCACACCCACATATGTTCCAGGCTTTCAATGAATATGTGTCTGTGGTTAATCCCTCAGTTGTGCAGTACATGCAACACTAACTTAAAAACTCAACTTGAGCCTACACTTGTCCCTAGGTTCTACCACTGGTTTTGGCCCCTGCCACTGCACTTGTGCCCACAGCTGACCCCTGATACCACACACATGCGCTCAGTTGACCTTGAATCTGAGTATGCTCACACCATCAGCAAAAACCTCCTCTGCTGCCACCTCAGTATCTCACTACTGAACATGGAGGTGCCTCTGAGAATTCCAGCGGCCCTTGAACCCAGCACAAGTCGTCCTAGTTCTGACTTTCAAGGCCCACACAGTGGCCTTGAAATAGATCTCAGATGGCTGAGATGGCAAGAAATTCCCGAGGCACAAATCTTTAGCTACACATCCCTGCACTTTGCACTCCATGCTGCAGCATGCTCCAATGGGGCCTTGCTTCCTCTCCCAAGAGATGAAGGTTGTATTTTTCCAAACCAGTCCATAAAGTATGAAAGATGTGTCTGTTTCTTCTAATGTAAAGAAATATATTCAAAGCTATAAGAATCACAAAGAATAAGGGCAAACTTGTACCACTAATGGAACACAAGTTTCTAGTAACCAACCCCAGTGAAATAAAGATCCATAGATTACAAGATAAAGAATTTGATATAATTGCTCTCAATAAACTCAGTGAGCTATAAGAAAATACAAAAATAGTTTAAATTAGAAAACTAAGATGAAAAGTTCAAAAAAGAAAAAAGTATTAAAAAGAACAAAATAAAAACTTTGGAGCTTTCTCAACAAAGCCCTACTGGCCAGGAGAAAATGGGATGATATATTCAAAACTTTGAAAGGAAATAAATCACAAATCATAAATACCTTACCCAGCAAATTGTCTTTCAGAAATGAGGAGATGAAGACTTTACCAGAGAAACAAAAACTGAGGGAGTTTATCACCACTACACTTAACTTACAATAAGTGCTACAGAGAGTTCTTCAAGTTGACATGAAATGATGATAATTAGTAACTTAGAAACAAATTAAAGAAAAGTCACACTGGTCAAGGAAAATATATAGTTAAGTTACAGCTTCTTTACTAGTGCACTGGAAGTGTGTAAATCATAACATTGACTTAAAGGTTAAAAGAAAGACTAGTTAAAAATAACTAGAGCTACAATAATTTATTCTTGGATATATAATATGAAAATGCAAATTGTGGCAACTAAAACATACAATGTTGGGGGTAGTAAAAGTACAGAGCTTTTACATACAATCACATTTACGTTGCCATTAGCATAAAATACACTGTTATAACTATGTTTTTTTATGAGCCTCATAATAACCACAAAGCAGAAACTTATAGTAGATACACAAAAGATAAAAAGAAAGTTATCAAGCACATAACTACAGAAAAACACCAAATCACAAGGAAAGACAGCAAGAAAAAAATTAATGGGGAAAAATAGCTACAAAACAACTAGAAAAAAATTAACAAAATGACAATAATAAGTTCTTACCTATATTTACTTAAATGTAAATAGAGTAATTTCACCAATTATTAGGCAAAAAATAAACAAGTTAAAAAAAGTTCTCCAATTCTATACTGCCCCAAAGAGATACATGCAAAATTTTAATGACACAGTGGCTGAAAGCAAAGGGATATGAAAATATTTCATGCCAATGTTAACCAAGAGAGCAGAGACAGCTATACATATGTTAGACAGTGTAACAGAATGCAAAGAATTCATTATATAATCATAAATGAGTCAACTCATAAAGAGGATATAACAATTATTAATGTATGTAACACCAGAGTATTTGAATATTTAAAGCAAATATTCACAGATATGAAGGGGGAAATATACAACCATATACTAACGTTAATGGACTTCAGTACTGTACCATCAGCAATGGATAAATCATTTAATCACTAAGAAAAACATGGACCTGAACTACATATGATACCAAGTGGACCTAACAAATACATACACGGTAGTCCACCAACAGGAAGAAAATACACATTCTTTTTTAAGTGCACAGGAAACAGTCACCCAGGGAAGGTCACATGTGAGTCCACAAGACCAGTCTTAAAAATGTATGAAGATTGCTATCATATCACTTTATAACATAGTAAAATAGAAATAGAAATCAATATAGAAAGGAAACTTAAAAATTCAAAAAATATGTGGAAATTAGATACCACACTCCTAAATAAACAATAGGTCAAAGAAGAATAAAAATAAAAATAAAAAAATGATCTTCTAAAACGTAAAAATTGAAATACAACATGGCAAAACTTACAGGATGTGGCAAACGCAATTTTAAAGGGAAATTTATAGCAAAAACTTACATTAAGAAAAATGAAAAGAGCTCAAATAAGTATTACTTTACATTTCTAAGGAACTTTTTCTTCCTTGAGAAAAGGAAGCACAAAGTAAACCCCAAAAAAGTAAACCCCAAAGTAACAAAAGAAAGGAAATAGCAAAGACCAGAGAAGAGGTAAATGAAACAGAGACTAGAAAAACAATAGAAAGCATCAATAAAACTAACAGATAAACAAATATGATAAGGTTTAAGTAGGTTAACTAAGAAAAAACCCAGAAAATTATTAATAATTTTAAAATTATTTATTTAATAATTAAATTTAATAATTACATAATTTATTTAATAATTAAAATTATTAATAATTTCAAATGATATCTCAGAAATACAAAGGATTATGAGATTGCTGCTTGAATGTCCCAAACTGGGTAACCTAGTAGAAATGCATACATGTCTACAAACATAAAACTTATTAACACTAAAGCATCAAGAAATTTTAAAAGTCACAAATAAATGGAAAAATATTCTGTGTTCCTGAAGTGTTAGAATGGCTATGTTACCCAAAGCAATCTACAGACTCAATGCATTTTCTTTTAAAGTTCTAATTTTCCCACATATAGGTGGGAAAAAAGAATCCTAATATTCACATGGAGCCAAGAAAGACCCCATATAGCTAAAAGAATGTCAAGCAAGAACTGATCTAGAGATTTCATTCTTTGTTTAAAGAAATCTATATCTGTAGATCATGAAAAAAATGATTGTCAGATTAAACAACAACAACAACAAAATCAACAATGTAAGAATATAATTTTATATTATGTGACTTTACATTTTTAACAAAACTATCATATATTCAAAAGCTCTAAGACCAGCATTTCAGTCTCTAAAGGTTATAAAGTTGGTTTGCTGTCATTTTAATTATTATAAGTCTGTAAAAATAACTTTCTAGTAAACAGTATTAAAGACACTAATGCAATGTCATGTCTGAAGTTTCTCAAATGGAGAATAGGGTTTTCTGAACTTTATCTGACTTTTGTTTAAAACTCACAGCAAATTTTCTTCAAAGAAATTCTTAAATTACTGTCACTTAGAATTAAACAATAGGGTGAATACATAACACAAAGTGAGTTATGCTTGGCACATAATTTAGTGTAGTTTGGGGATGTGATTGACATGACCTTCTTTTCTACACATTTACATAAATTCATCTGTGAAGAAGCTACTGTGATTTATGACATATAGCATGAAGATTTTATGGTAATGTTGAATAAAAATTAGGATTTGAAATCACTCTCTGTCTTGATTCTTTCAAAGACTTAATTGTCATAAACATTTTGTGAGGCTATAATCAGGAGTGAGGATTCTGGCTTCCTACTTCAAGGGCAGGATTTTCTAAAAATTTTCTACTTGAAAATGCAAGTGAATGAAAGTGATGGAAAACTTTGACCTCTGGGGTAATTTCAAAATTATTATAACTAATTACATAGATTTTTAAAATTTTTTTTATTTTTAATAATATTTGTTTAGTTATATATGGGTACAATATCTTTATTTTGTTTATTTATTTTTATGTGGTGCTGAGGATAGAAGCCAGGATCTAACATGTGCCAGGCAAGCCCAGCCCAGCATAGATTCTTTATTCTTAATACCACATATAGAATGAAAAAAAATACTTATTCATTTCAAACCAACCTAGTAAAATGCTTAATTTTAGTCCATGTGATCTCCAAATAGTTAGAATATGATGTGTTTCTATTTTTTTCTTAACCTATTCTTTTAATGACACATGAAATTGAGGTCCAAGTTATTATTCCTAAATCTTCAAATATTGATCATAATACTAAATATAACTTTAAACTCTAATGCCATTTCAAACTTGTGTATTTCAAACTTGTGAGACTTTCTTTTAATTTAATTTACAGAACAAATTTCACCCCAGGAGAGAGTTGGACAGTCTAGCATATACAAAATCTGTACCTTAATCTTTTTTTCTCCCAGGTGGCATTCAAGCGTTTGGAGCATAGTATATTTTTGAACATGACCTGCCTGCTTTATCATTGTCATGATGCCATCACCTTTCAGTAAGTTTCCCACTGTCAATTGTACTCAGAGACACCTTTTTTTTTCTTATACTAGGCATATTGATATGCAATGGAGTAGGCCCTTTCCATCCTTCTTTTTTTTTTTAACAGACCAAGTTGAATAGCTCTTTTTATTTTTATTTTTTTTTAAATTTATTTATTTATTTTTTCATCTTCCATACATTTGATTCAAATGAGTTATGCATTTCCATTTTTACCCCAAATACAGATTGCAGAATCACATCAGTTACACATTCACAATGTTTACATAATACCATATTAGTGACTGTTGTATTCTGCTGACTTTCCTATCCCCTACTATCCCCCCTCCCCTCCCCTCTCATCTTCCCTCTCTATCTCATCTGTTGTTGTTCCATTCTCTCCCTTCCCCCCCTTTCCCCTCACAACTTTGTATATGTGATTTCGTATAAAAATGAGGGTGTCCTTCCGTTTCCATGCACTTTCCCTTCTCTCTCCCTTTCCCTCCTATCACTCGTCTCAGTTTAATGTTAATATTTTCCTCATGCTCTTTCCCTCTGTTCAGTTCTTAGTTGCTCTCCTTAAATCAAAGAAGACATTTGGCATTTGTTTTTTAAGGATTGGCTAGCTTCACTTAGCATAATCTGCTCTAATGCCAACCACTTCCCTGAAAATTCAATGATTTTGTCATTTTTTAGTGCTGCATAATACTCCATTGTGTATAGATGCCACATTTTTTTTTATCCATTCATCTATTGAAGGGCATCTAGGTTGGTTTCACAGTCTGGCTATTGTGAATTGTGCTGCTATGAACATGGATGTGGCAGTATCCCTATAGCATGCTCTTTTAAGGTCCTCAGGGAATAGTCCGAGGAGGGCGATAGCTGGGTCAAATGGTGGTTCCATTCCCAGCTTTCCCAGGAATCTCCATACTGCTTTCCATATTGGCTGCACCATTTTGCAGTCCCACCAGCAATGTACAAGTGTACCCTTTTCCCCACATCCTCGCCAGCACTTATTGTTGTTTGACTTCCTAATGGCTGCCAATCTTACTGGAGTGAGATGGTATCTTAGGGTGGTTTTGATTTGCATTTCTCTGACTGCTAGAGAAGGTGAGCATTTTTTCATGTACTTATTAATTGACTGTATGTCTTCTTCTGAGAAGTGTCTGTTCAGGTCCTTGGCCCATTTGTTGATTGGGTTATTTGTTATCTTATTGTTTAATTTTTTGAGTTCTTTGTATATTCTGGAAATTAGGGCTCTATCTGAAGTGTGAGGAGTAAAGATTTGTTCCCAGGATGTAGGCTCCCTATTTACTTCTTTTATTGTTTCTCTTGCTGAGAAAAAACTTTTTAGTTTAAGTAAGTCCCATTTGTTTATTCTTGTTATTAACTCTTGGGCTATGGGCGTCCTATTAAGGAATTTGGAGCCTGACCCCACAATATGTAGATCGGATCCAACTTTTTCTTCTATCAGGTGCAGGGGCTCTGCTTTGATATCAAGCTCCTTGATCCATTTTGAGTTAACTTTTGTGCATGGCGAGAGAAAGGGATTCAGTTTCATTTTGTTGCATATGGATTTCCAATTTTCCCAGCACCATTTGTTGAAGATGCTATCCTTCCTCCATTGCATGTTTTTAGCCCCTTTATCAAATATAAGAAATTTGTAATTTTGTGGATTGCTTTACCCAATTGGGTCTTCTGTCGGAACTTAAAAGGGGAAACTATTCCTGTCCCCAGGTCATCAACTAAGAGTGCTGGCACCCACTGTCATATCCTTTGTGGCCAGAAGCCTTCAAACTCTTCATCTCCATGGGAAAAGGGGGCTGGAAGGTATTGCAGGGGCCAGGTTCTCTTTTACCATATTACCATATTACCATAATTCTAAAGCCCACGCAGCTTTTCTGGGACACCCTCCCCCCTAGTTTAGGGTTAGTGCCCTTGGCCCCCAGTAAAGATGATCTACTGCTGCCAGGAGCCAGGGTGAGAAACAGTGCTGGGAGTGCCAACTTAATTCTTGACTTTTCCTACTTCTTGTAATGCAACTACATACATGCCTGTGCATACAGAATCTCTTTTATATACTTTGCCCCTGACAGGCCAACTTTAACTTCAAGGTTATATAATAATCCTGAAAAAAAAAACATTCAAAGTTCAGATTGTGTCACAGTAAACTGTCTTTGTTTTAGACAGGCTTACACCTATAGGTGGCCCATTCAGCCAAGATCTCTGTGCTCAAGAGACTACTAGAAAGATTGATGCAGCATGGCCCATGTCTTAAAGGGCCAGTAACAGGTCCAAAGAACCCAGACAGATAAGAAAGGATCACCGAAACCAGGGCTGACAGATAGGAAATTTTAAAACAGACACATCAGCATGTACAAATTTCTTCCATTTATATTACCTTTGACAGACCAACTCCAACTGCAAGATTGTATAATAATCCAGAAAGCTATTCAAAAGCCAGAGCATTACAGTAAAACATTATATTAGACAGGCTTATAGGCAGGTTTATACCTTTAGTTGGCCCTTTCTTTAATTTACTTTACCTCTGACAGACCAACTCCAAGACTATACAAAAAGAAACAGAGAGAGAGATAACCAGAGAGGATCCAGGAACCATGGCCAACCGATGGGAAGCTTTAAATTTGGCAGCCAAAATCTTTCCCAAGAGAGTACCTATAGGGTCAATGCATTGTTGGCCATGTCTTAAAAGGAGCAGTAATAGTTACAAACAAAACAAATGAAGGGAATTCCCTAGCCCAAGGACAACAAAATATGAGAACCTAGAACAGACCAGAATGGAATAAATATCCCTAGGTTCTCCAGTAATGATTAAACCTAGTTCCCATTTAATCATGACTCCTAAAAACCCAGTGGTGCCACAGATGTACCCACAAAGAGGGGCCAGATGTTCCTATGAAGAGGAACCAAATGTGTTGAATCAAAGGTTTAAGTAATCCATACCCAGGAATTTATCAGATGGCCAAGGGTGTCACGATTTTACTGAGTTCATTTTCCTTTTTCTAAAATTGGACCATGATGGAGAAAACTATTCCATTCAGCAAGAGAAATTGGAGGTTCCTTCAAACAAAATGAGGTTTGGCAGTTGCTAAGGTGATCCATCAGTTTTCCCCTTGACACACAGGAATAGCTCCTGCACTTCAACCCAAGTTTCACCCACCTCCTAATTCTCCAGCAGTTGGCTCTCAACAAGTTCTCCAACAAGTAATAAAAAATGGAAGAAATTTGTACAACCTCAGCAAGAAAGTGGGGCTGCTTAGAGAGCCAGAGCTGCTCAAGAAAACTGGAAGGGGTCTGCTCTGGGGTCCCACCTGGGGAACCAAATTTGTTACCAAAATCTTAGTCCTTTTCCATGATGCCAACCAATAACGAGAACACAGTTTTGAGAAAAAGGAAAAAGAGGATTTTTTGCTTTGCTAACAAAGGAGAATCACAGGGGACTCCTGTCTCAGAGGTTGTGATTCTCTCCTTTGCC
The DNA here is from genome assembly GCF_048772815.1 of Callospermophilus lateralis. NCBI lineage: Eukaryota > Metazoa > Chordata > Mammalia > Rodentia > Sciuridae > Callospermophilus > Callospermophilus lateralis. The sequence continues at coordinate 1,571,405 of NW_027513245.1, read as the reverse complement.
AATTTATTGATTGGGTTATTTGTTGATTTATTGGTGTTAAGCTTTTTGAGTTCTTTGTGTATCCTGAAAATTAATGCCTTATCTGAGGTGTGGGTGGCACCGATTTTCTCTCATTCTGTGGGCTTTCCGTGGTCTTGATTGTTTTCTTTGCTGTGAAGCTGCTTTTTAGTTTGATACCATATCCCATTTATTCATTTTTTTTAATTTTACTTTTTACACTTTAGGAGTGTTGTTGAAGAAATTGTTTCCTAAGCTGACATGTTGGAGTGTTGGGCCTATATTTTATTCTAGTAGGTATAGGTTCTTGACTAATTCCTAGGTTTTGATCCACTTTGAGTTGTTTTTTTTGTGCAGGGTGAGAGATAAGGGTTAAATTTCATTCTACTTCATATGGATTTCCAGTTTCCACATCACCATTTGCTGAAGAGGCTATCTTTTCTCCCATACATGTTTTTGATGGGGATTGCAGTTCTTTATCATTTTTTGTTGTGCGCTGTCTCCCTGAGCCTACTGACAAAATGCTGGATTACCACTAATGGTAAGCAAAGGAAGAAGCACTGAGACTTTGCAGTGTACCATGATGAAAGTTAAAGTTTAGTCTCCCTTCTGTTCCTCTTTCTTCAATAATAATAAATATGTACAGGGGAGAAGGGAGGAAGACAGCAGACCCCAGATCTCCTTGTTTTTACCTCATTGACTAAAGTCAATTGTTTAGTATTCCCTGAATAGTAGAAGACTTTTTGGTTGAATGAAATTGCACTGCAAAAACAAATAGAACTAATAGTTAACTGAATAGACACAGTTGTTTTTTTCCCCTTACAGAATGTAAAGTTTTGGACTCAGGCCAGAATTATTAAAAGAATCGAAGGACAGTTCCTCCCCACACTAGCCCAAGAAAAATGGTTCAACAGATCATATTTAGCCATAATTATTGTAAAACTAAAACATTCATGTTTCTCTTTAAATGGTTCTCTTTGACTTTTAATACTTTCTCTCCAGTGTCAGCAAAAATGTGATGGACTCTTGATGGACTTCTGTACAGGGAGAGGGGAAAGAAAATGAAAACTCTTCATAAGTTTTAGTTTTAGTGAGAAAAGGAGTTCTTTATGTTTCTATGTAGTCCAGTATATAATAAGGTATGAGAGCAAAAGTCCTAGGAAAATGATGTTTCTGGAATATTTTGTTTGCCCTCTTCCCAAGGACTTCAGCTTGAAGTCGTGTAATATAGGTAGGAAACCAGTGGGAATCCTAAGAATGCAAATTGTAAGATGTTATTTTAGGTACTAATGTCCTGGATCTAAATTATACCTGTGTAAATTACTTTGCCTTTCTATAATTAGAAGAAGAGCACTTAGGTAAATTGTTTTAATACTGTGAAATTACCTTAAAGTTGCATTTTTTTATCTTGTTCATATTAGGCATAAATTCCTTCTGTGTGATAGTCTAGTTGTTTGTCTCTTCAAACTAACTATTTGTTTCTTCAGCTTGTGTGTGAATTGAATTGATCTTCTCTGAACCAAATAAAAGACCAGTTTCAAAGCAAGTTGAATTGCTGATTACTGTGACACAGCATTGAGCCATTACTTGGAATTGGAAACAGAAGGCAATAGTGTCTGCTTTCAATAATTTAACTGTGGAGTCCAAAGCAATGAAAATAGCCTATGCAGATTAAGTTTTTCTCCCGGGTGTTAAGGGGTTATTTGTCATAACCACGTCAGCTAACAAGAGAAAGACAGGAGTATCATACAAATCATAATGATCAATTTTTAATTTCACAGATTTTAATTATCTGGAGTCCCTAACATAAAGTGAGAATACATATGTTCCTCTCATTACTGTGGTTCAATCACAAGTGACAATGTGGCTAAGTTGAAGAAATGAGTCACCTGTATTGCAATAGAACCAATTTCCATTTGCTAATGTGTTGTCAGGAAAGTCCACTGGCTAGCCTGACTGCTGTCATACTTAGAGCCAGGTGTCAGGCTAAATTAGTGGGGCCATTTTTCTCCACTTGTAGGAACTGTTTATAGCTTATAAAGAAGGAGAACAGCATTTAGATGCATCATGATTTAATGGAAAGGAGAAAGGTAGGGAGCCAGCAGATCTGAATGTACCAGTGTTTTCTTTTGCCCTTTTAACACTGAAACATGAAAATGATGTGAATTATAAAAACACATATATTATAATAAAATAAATAAACACATACAATAAAATAACACATACATAAACACACACACACACACACACACACACACACAGAGAGAGAGAGAGAGAGAGAGAGAGAGAGAGAGTAAAAAACGAAAACATTTATTCCCATATTCCCATCATTTCTTGATGGGCCCAATCTCCTTCCTAGAAATGATCATTGTTATCTGTTCTGGTTTTACTTTTTTTTTTTCCTTTTCTTTCTTTCTATTTTTTTTTTTTGGGGGGGGAGTCAATGTTTCACTTTGACATGTTTTGATTGATATTTTAAGACAGTTTTCTAAAATTTTAATCACTGCATAACCTATTGTTCTACTAATACCACATCAAAATTTAACAATAGTCCTCTGGATATTTAAGGAACAGGGAACATATTGATCTAAAATTAGAAAATTTTGCTATTCCTTAGATATGTGATTTTGGGTGTTACTTTAGCTCTTTGAAAACTCAATTTCCTTGTTTTCAAGTATAAAGAAAATAATGCTCACCAGTATTGCATCAAGAACTAAATGAGATTATGTGAACACACTGCCTCAGTCTAATTTTAGTATGAAAACTATGAAGAACAAGAACACAGACACAAAATCTTGAGTACTATGGTCATAGTTTTGATTTTCCAAAAATAATAAAACCACACATTTTAAAAAGAATTAAAACTGACATAATACTATCAATTTTAGGGAAGAGAGAAAAATGAACATAAATCATTAAATGAACTGATAATTTTTGACCAGTCATTTGAAAATGAAATCTTCATGTGAGTATTAACACATCCAAGCTAGGAGTGGTGGATAAATGATATTCATGCATTTCTGATAAAAACCTTTAATCATATTAATGTTCTTTCAAAATGTATGAAGAAAAAAGTTTGAAGAGAGAGGACACAAAAATTTCCAAAATTAAGCTTAATCAGAAATATATATCCTGCACAGGGTCTGCTCTCAGATAGGGTGCACATATTTATCAGAATATTTTTATAAGGTATATTTTGCTCATTTTGAAAACAGAAATGCTTTTGTAACTAAACAGTTATAAAATACATTATGTATAATACATTTAAATATATGTAGTTGGATAATATGTGGCATAATGATAAATAACTGCATTGAAGCCTGGCTGAGTAGCAAATTCACATCAAAATATCAGTTGTAGGTATAACTCCAATATCTTTCCAAAATGTAATTTATTTTTTTCTCTAGAACAACCAAAATCTCAGTTAAAGAAATAGGGTGGCTAAATATTGATCTTGTTTTTATGTCTGGGCTATGTGTATCTATGTTCAGTAATTATCATACGTACGCCACAAAAACATTTGTATTTGAAGTGCAATTATATTTTAAGGGTGAGTCCTTGTTTGAAATATTAAGGTATAAGAACTATTTGCATGGATGGCAAATTGTTATTATGCTGAAAATTCTTTATTGCTTTCCATAATACATTGACCAAAATGCCTGCTTAAGGAGCTAGACTCCAAATTCCAGGTCTTTTATGGACGAGGAAAGACATAGCGCATGTATTATACCTCACAGATTCATGGCATTTATTTTGCCTCCTTTCCTGATGTCAGTAGGGTTTTGCTTGTTTCTCTCCTGCTGACTATCTTGCCCCTCCTCCTTGGAATCTCTTTCAGGCCTTCCTTTCCTTCCTCACATCATTTTCACAAGAGACTTTTTGCTGCCTCCCCTCGCAGTGAGCTAAGCCTATTGTGATTTCGACCATGAATTGGTTTGGAAATGTAAGCACATTTGAGGCTGAAGCCTAAGAAGGAAGCAGGTGCATCTTTAGAAATGGCTTCTCAATCCTGTATTTCAAAAGTCCAAATATGTGCGTTGGGGCCACTTAAGAAGCTTAGATTTCCTTAGTATATTGCCTAGGGTGAAGATAATTTTAGCATCCAAATGTGGCTACATTTAGAGTAAAAGGAAACATTAAATACACAGGATATTGGGGGAAGTGGGCACAATCCAGGACTGTCTAAGGAAACTGGAACATGGGTTTGACCTAATTTTAACCTTAAAATTGCTTTTCAAAAATTATTAAATTAAAATACATAAACAGTAACCTTAAAACTCATAGGGAATATCATTATTGTTGGCAAGGCAAATCTGTGGCAGCATCAATCTGCCTTCCTGAAAAATAGAGCATCATAATTATTCAATTTCATGTTAAAGAAAAGAATGCATTTCATTATTAAAATCAGCAATGCAAAAGACAGCTTAGAAAATTTGGTGCTTAGGAAAATAATAAAGAATGTTGAAGCATTGAGGAAAATTATCATATATTTCTAAATTTTGATTTAAATAAAAGTTGGTAAAGGGTACTTTCTTATGGTACATTTTATGAAAGTCAATCTTTAGCCAAGCTACTAAAGAATTTATGTGTTACCTCTTGAAATTGTATTGTAAATTCCATATTTTGACATTTTAGCACATTTAACGTGATGTACTCACACTGAGACTTATTCAACTGAAGAAAAAATAGGAAATATTAATAAATGGAGTGCAAACCTTGCATTTGCAATTGAAATATGGAGTCAATGTGATTATTTCTAGAATTAATCTTTAAAAATTAGATGCGTTTTATGATTGCCAATTGAGTTTATATTGATTGATTTTACAGATTTGTTCCTTTTTAAAATTTTGCTTTTTAAATGTTTAATGACTAGTGCAGAATAAAATTTATATAATTTTAGGACCCAATAGTGCATATGTAAAGTAATGCTAATTCATCCTTGAGAAATTCATCTCTGAGACTAGGACTCTGTGTATCCCTAGCTGTGTGTACATGCATCTGGGAACTATGCAGACACACTTAGTGAGAACCCTAACTTTGCCAAGAATTCTTTCTGAGACCCTTTGGACCACCTCTTATCCATCAGTAATGTCTTATCCATCATACTTTGTGTGCTAGAATACCTCTCACTCTTCAACCTCTACCAAACCCTTCCATGATACCCAGAATCATTGACTTCTTTAACTTACACATCTTTAGTCTCTTAATTTACATGTAATTCAGAATCTGGAAATGTGGTTGATCTCTTTTAGTGAAGACAGTTGTTATTCCTACTTTGAGAAAAACTCCCTAGCTCTTTCATTATTCTTCCTACTCATTAATTACTGACCTCTCTCTCAATCAGTCTCATGGCTGTGTAATGATGGCGTATTTAGTATTTTTAAAGCATCTTTCTTTAAGCCTAGAGATGAGTGGTTTTATATGCATATTAGCCATCTGCAAGCATTCTTTTGTGAAGTGTTTGTTGATATCATCTATCTTTTTTAGTAAAGTGTTTCTCTTTTAATCATTGATTGTAAGACTCTAGATCCTTTGCACTTACACATACATTTCGTAAACAGCTTCTCAAATTTCACTAAGAAAAGCTGCTGGGGCTTTAGAATGGCATTCAATCTACAGACTATAGATAACTTTACCCTTATATGGTGCTGAGGATCAAACCCAATGCCTCATACATGCCAGGCGCACGCTCTACCTCTGAGCCACAACCCCAGCCCCTATTGTCAGGATTTGATATGAGTTTTACTGTCTTTATAAAATGATTTTGGAAGAGATCTCTTTCATCAGTTTTATGGGAAAAGTTTGCATAAAATTAGCATCATTTACTTACACACTTCAGAGAATTCAACAATAAAATAGTCCATCCTAGAGTATTCTTCATGTAAATGTTTTTAATAATAAAAAATAGATATAAGGTCATACATACTGCTCTGTAAACATGTTAAGTCAAGGCGATTTGTGGTGTTTTTCACATTGTCCTTACTTTCTTTGACTTTTTGGTGTATCTGTGCCATCAATTGCTGAATTATTTAGCACCTCAATCAATAATTGAAAAATTGTCTTTTTCTTCTTATAATATTGTTCTACATATATTTTGAACTGTTTTAAGCATATTTGTAATATTTTTGTTCTTTTGTGTATCAATTTCATTATTATTAAATATTCTTCTGTATGCTTTATAATGGTTTGTGTCCAAAAGTTATTATATCTGTCATTAATGTGGTCATTTTGTTCACTGAAGGACTGGCATGATATTCTGTAGAATAGCAAAATGATCACGTCCTCTATGCACTATATGTGACAAAGCAGGGGATTTTGTTTCTCTTGGGCACTATTCAGGTATCCTTTTGATTTTTTAATGCAAAAGTATGCTGCTTTTGATTTTTTAAATTGATGTGATTATGATAAATATACTTACACTTCATAATAAACACTCTATACAAAGTTTCAGGACTGTGTTCATCTTTTAGTAGATGTTAAAACTGATTTGGAAAGTGAGCTTGAGACTAACACAAAATCAAATTCTAGAAAGACATCCTTATTCACCCATCATTTGTTGCTACAGGTGCCAACAGAAATAAAAACATTATGTAACTAATACCTGTAACCCCTGCACAAATTTATCCCATTCCATGTGGGATTCCATATTGCTTTATATTAATTGTGTTGGTCTCTAGGAGACGTGGGGTGTTTTAGGAACTTTTGGTTTGGCCTTTTCTGCTTTCATGGCTTTGACTTTATAAATCAGAGAACCAAAATGAAAGAAGCTTCTGCCAGTTGCTATGATATATGGATTCAAAGATAAGCAGAAAGATAACTGAGTAAATTTGAGGACTCTCTGTATTTAGTGTGAGATGATATTGGGTCAGGACATCATGTATCAACTGGCTGCCTTTTCCCTTATTCAACCAGGTTTCCAAGACAGCATTCAAGTTTTCCTGTTACTTAGTCACTTAGATACTGTATCCAACATCCCTCAAAATGTCAAAAAGTAACCCTTTTCTAGGTAAATGGTAAATGCTCAGACATGCTTTTGATGAAAGGATACAGAGTTTATCTAATGCAGTAATACTGGTATTTTTATCTCCGTTCTCAAGGGGACACAGATTTCCTTTAAATGAATGGATATCAAATCTGTGCTGTGAATTGTAGCTAGAACCTGGGTAAAAAACTGATTTTCCATCTCTGTGTCTGACATCAGTCTTTCACTTGCCAGAACACTTTCTTTTTTCCCCTTATTATGGAGGTTGCATAACGCCCTATCAGCTGAGCTTGGAACATCAAGCTCTTTCAATCATCCTCACAGATCCTTGAGGGTCAGGGCACCCTGATTGCTACTCTACTCTTGCTGGCCATTATAGTAATTATAATTACCTTGCCACTGATGGTTAAGTGCTGCCACCTGGCCTCTGACATGCCAATTCAATAGAAGGATGCCTAGCTCTATCTGCACACACCAGCCTGCATAGGAATCCTCAACTCAGCTTCACAGAGCCCTGTGCACCCCCTCCCACCTCCCCAATGCCATCCCTCCCCCAACAATATATTCCTTCCTGACGTAAAACAGAGCATTCTGTGGATTTTCCTAAAGCTGTGGGAGATGGGCACTAAGGTAAGGTCATGAGTTCTCTGTTTTTACATAATAAATCCATCTTTACATTTTTTTCCCTTTCTGAAACTTTTGACTTCTTTCTTATTATCCTACCATGGCAGTTCTCAAACCTTTGCCTCATTTACTGTTGGCTATTATTTTGTACAGACTTCAAAGGGATTATCCCAGCATGGTATTATGATTTGTTCCAGGTGTCCCTTCCAGGTCACTGAACCTTGTATCAAGGGTGAATGTTCTCAGGTTATTAAATTCTTCCTTTTTAGTCTTATATTCTTTATTCTAAAATATATTTCCTCTAGCTTTTGCCAGCACACATGTGATTTATCCTACAGCTTCTTTAGGGTGTTTGCTATTTCCATCTGGACAAGGATCCATATCTTTCTGCTGATGTTGATTTATTTCATGGCATATGAGCAATAAATCATGTGGACAGGCAGGTACTGATGAAGACACTGTATGGTGTATCTGCTTGCCTGCAGTGGCTTTAAATAGGGGACACTATTCTGCCCTGATGGGGTAGAGATCTGCATTCACAGTACAAAGAGTGAAGGCTTCAGAGAAATGTGCAGTTGTGAGCTTAAGTACCTGTATCAGACATAAAGGATTTAATCTTTTCCTTTAAGGCATTGACTTTAAAATTGGAAACCTGCCAGGTGCCCTAGTGCATGCTTATAATCTCAGCAGCTGGGGAAGCTGAGGCAGGAGGATCTCAAGTTCAAAGCTAGAAGGATCAAAGTTCAGCAACTTAGCAAGACCCTGTTCCAAAATAAAAATAAACAAAATGGACTGGAAATGTGGCTAAGCACTCCTGGGTTCAATCCCAATACCAAAGGGAAAGAAAATTGGAAACCTGTTAAAGAAATGTAATGTCCCTTGCCTTGCCCTCTCTTATTCTCAGATCCTCTAATTTTCCTAATTTTTTAAGGGTCTCCTTAAACACCTTCATTACTGTATAAACTTTAGCTTTTATTGTTTTCCTCAAGTTGATAGTGGTTCATCTGTACCTGTCATTTATTTTTTCAAAATTTTAATGCAGTTAAAAATTTTAAATATTTCATGGTACCCACCCTGTTTATACATGAAAGGTGACTAACTACATACTTCATATTCTATGGCACTTCACCCCGCCATAAATTATAGCACCAGTAATTTTAATGCAACTGCATGACAAGGTTACTGTCATTCTTCTTCATACCCAAAAAATGACCTTCACTTCCTACTGACCTGAGAATGATCTAACACCCAAATCCCATCCTGGGATCCAATTTTTAGTGCTGCTCCAACAAGTGTAATCCATTAATTTAGAGAAAATCTCTCTGAAAATACTGCCTGAAACAAAATGAGGATAAAAGATGCAGAGAGAAGAACAACAGAAAAAGAAAAGACTTGTTCTTTTTCAAATTTCACCATGGATGTGAGTCTCCTTTTCAGTAGACTCGAAAGGTTGGTTTATTAATTTATCTTCTTTTTAAAATAGGTAGATGCATTTTAGTCAATATAACTCTCAGTCCAGTTAGTTGGAATTTTCATGTAAATCCTAGAATTAGGTAGACTATTTGCAGATTCATTCGTATTCCTTTGGCAAGTAATTTGTATAAATTAGGCAAGGAATGCCTGCCTGGCAAGCTTCCATTTCATCTTCTTTTCAAAGCAGACACTGATAAAAGATCATGGTGTCTAACTGTGTGCTCACATTATTTCTCACTATCCTGCTTTGGAAAGTCTTAGTTGGAACATGGGATGAAATATGATTGCTAGGTATAGAAACATTTAAAAAAAAACTCCCATCTTCCCTTTTCAATGATTTCTAAGTCTATATCCTACATTTTTAGTAGCCAAAATTTATGTACTACATACCTCCCATTTCTAAAATATAGAATGATTAAGTCATTCATCAATTGAATAAGTAATGACTATTCAGAAAAATATTGTTTGTGAAGTATTACAAAAGCATGGACTAAAGGAAAATAAACAGTTATTCATGTTTGGTTACAATTTCAATAAATTATGAGAATACTTTTGACAAATCTCACTGAAGCACTAAATGAAATTTCAGTTATTATTTAAGAGGAAATAAATGTTTTCAGGAGTGGAGTTTTGTTTAAGTTGGAAACAAGTTTTGATGTAAGTCCTATATTAGTTTTACAGCAGAGGTTATGAGAGATTTTTGAAGTCTATAATGTATTCAGCAAACTTTTCAATATAGATAGACATACCGATTTGTTAAGTAGGAGGTTGTATTAGAAGAAATTGTGGAACCCTATGGAATCTAGACCAGCAATGATGGGGCCATATAAGTCCCAAATTCAAAATTCATAAATCATTGTATTGAAGTATGGACCCTCTCGTGAACTTTGGCACATCTTCTTAAATTTTAGAAACTTTAACAATGTTTGGAATGTTTTTAGATTTTTCTCAATCACAATTCAACATGAGTAAGAAACAGGTAAAATTATTTTTAAAAAATGTTTTTACTTATAGTTAAGCAACAATTTTTCTTTTCTCTTTTTTCCTTAATAGATGTTATGGTTAGAATACAAGGTGTCCTCCCAAAGCTCCTGTTAATGTAGGAAAATTCAGAGGTAAAAATCACCAGATTTCAGGAGCTGTAACCTAATCAGTCCCTCCTAGTTTGAATGAACAGAATGGCTGATAACTATAGAAAGGTGAGGTGTGACTGGAGGAAGTGGGTCACTGGGGCCATGCCCTTGAAGGGTGCATCTTCCCTGAGGCACTTTCCCCATACCTTCTGCTTCCTGACCCCAGTATGAGTTGAGCATCTTTCCTCCACTGGACCTCTCGCCCATGATGTGCTGTATCACCTTGGAATGAAAGAAATGGAGTTCAACATCTCTGGACTGAGACCTCTGAAACCAAGAGTCTCAAAACTTTTCCTCTTCATTTTGCCTGTCTGGTATTTTGGTTATATCAACACAAAACAATAGATGTTTCAGTCTGATTTGTGCTGCTAGCACAAAATACTTGAGCATGAGTAATTTGTAATGAACAGCTTCCAGTTTGGGAGTTTGGAGAATCCAAAAACTGCCAGCAGATGGTTCAAGGGAGAGTGCCCTCTTGCTGTGTCCTCATATGACAGAAGGTGGGATAGCAAGACAGTGACAGAGGGGTGAATTCATCCTTTTACAATGGCATTAAATCCACCCATAAGAGTGGAGTACTCATAGACCTTTCAAAGGTCTTACCTCTTAATATTGTTAGATTTCAACCTGTGTTTTAAAGGCAACAAATATTAAAGCCATAGACATAGTTATTGATAAAATTATGAAACAATGTGGACTAGAATTACTCTGGAAAACTTATAAATTATAAGTATTACTTTATATCTATTGTCTGCCCACAGTATTCTAGGTGCGATTTCTAGGATTGTTCAGGTTGAAGAGAAATCCACAATTTCATCTTTAATGATTAAAAAAAAAATTAAGCAGTATATTTCACAAGACTGCAATAGACACCGATTTGGCTCCTTTTTAAAAATGAGGAAAGTAACAAATTAAAATATACATTTTAAAGCAAAGTTGGTGATTTAACCTGTTATTCCAATCTTTAAAATTTAGAATAATCTTTAGATATGAGTATGAATATATGTTGAATTTAAATTGATTTATTTCTATGCAATATGCTGTTATCCACATGTACTTCTAATGCTTATCTGTTAGAATATGGAACATATACACAATGGAGTTTTGTTCCCTCATAAATAAGTACAAAATTATGTCATTTTCAGGAAAATAGATGAAACTAGAGAGATTCATGTTAAGCAGAATAAGCCAGACTTATAAAGTAAAGGTTCAACTGTTTCTTATCATGTGTGGAAGCTAAAAAGAAAAAAGGAAGAAGAAAGGATCTTTTGAAAATGGAGGGAAGACCAGTAGGGTGGAAGAAAGAACAGTGAGAGGGAGGAGGGAAAGGGAAAGGGAGAAACTGGGGAATACAGTTGATTAAAGTATCTTATGTGCATCTACAAATATGCCACAGTAAAACCTCCCATTATGTATAATTATTATGCATCAAAACCCAGTAATACAATAAAATTATTTAAAACTAAATGACAAATAATTTGATTTGTATTCACCCAATCTATATTTTTATGTAAATTATAAAATAAAAATCAATAGACCAGTAAAGGATTATAATGAATTGTATTTTAAATGTATTATTATTATTATTATTATTATTATTATTATTATTATTATTATTATTTTGGTTCAGAGACATAGTTCATAACCTACTAGGAATAATCTTGTGTAAATTAAAAAAAAATTCAATTTGACACAATGGCTAGGTTTTGAAATTTCTTAGCTGGTTTCCTTTCTCTTTTATCATAAATTTATTTTTTCACCTTGTTCACAAATTATTCAAGCTGATTTTGAAAATTTATTATTGGGTCAATGAATGAATTCAGAGAAAGGAACTTTTTAAATGTCTACCCTGAAATTCCTTACATCAGTGAGATTCAGGGCTTATTTCTTGGAGTTAACCCTCCTGTTGTTAAGTATGAGTGCAGTGACCCCTTCTCCAGCCACCACTGTGAGAACTAATTGGTTTGTGTGCTCCCACTGCCTATGAGAAGTAACTCAGGAACAAATTGAGGAGGAACAGCCCCTGAACAATCTGAAGGTAAGCTTAATTCCTGGGACATGGAAAGGGTACTGCTACCCAAAGGTTTTTTCTTTAAAAATAAAACAAAAGGTTTGTTCAAATGCAAGACAATTTAGTACCATATTTCAGAAACTCCAAAATCCAGTAAATTACTTAGTAGAGAACATTCTAAATAACATTGTAAGAACAAAATTGCTAAATTAGAAATAATTAATTCCCTGATTATAAGGCTAGCCAATTACAGAATTTGGTGGCCTATTTACTCACATAAACACTATTCTTAGTTTGTTTTCTTGTTTTCTTTCTAGGATGCACAGTAAGAACAAGCCTTAGCAAAACCTAATGCTTTTCCTAGTGCCTCCAAGTTTGCCTGCTCTATATTTTAACATGTTGTCAGTATATTCTGTTATACTGTCTGTTATCAAGACAGTACATACTAGTGCAACAACTGTGGCCCAATTTCCTTTTTTTAGGTAAAGTGTTTTATCTGAAAGAAATTAGCTTTAAAATATCAAAAGAATTTAGACATAAATACTTTTTATTGGTAAATGTTTTTCAACCATAAAATACCATTTCTTAAATTCATATATTGCTTGAAATTTGTTACCAAAGACTTCCTCATTTGTAATTTGTCCTGAGCAAAAAATATTCAGTGATGACCAAGAGTGAAAACTGAGTTTGGATGACCTACACAATTGACCTAAATTGTGGCCCTTATACCAGATCTGGGAATAGAAGCTATGTATATTGGATTTTGATGGTCTGATGGAAGTACATCATTTAATTCCATTAATATCTCATTTAATTCTGAGTCTCTGTATCTTCCTTCTAGGAATCACATGTCTCCTCTTTCAAAGCCAAAAAGCCTCAATTATCCCAACCAGCTGCTGTTTCAGTCAGTGCTGCATCCAGACTGCCTCTCAGCTGTGACTTAGTAAATTTCCTGCTGCCATAACCTTCTGGAGGTTCCCACAGATTCCTCTCATTCTCCTCACCAGTTCTTCATACTTACTGTGAGATCTGTTCCCATCACCTTTCTATCCCTTTCATTGAAATTTTCACTTGAAGATAACAGAATTTATTTCTATCTTCTGCATTGAAGAACTGAGCTCCAAATGAGAGAAGTTATAAAAAGAATGATAATGAAGTAGATTGATAGGGAAAGTGGATGATATAATTCCCAAGAGTGTACTGTGGGTCCAAGGTCAATGACTAACCATGCCTAGAGAATTGGCCGTGGAATTTTTATATGCAAATCAAAGAGTAGGTGAGCAAACTCAGTAGCACTGTTCTTCAGGGATTACCTCCTAACTGCATAAACTCTATTCCTATAATTAAAAAAAAATGTTACCTTTTGGCTAGTGATTATGAAGGTGTTGGGGAAAGGGTCAAGAAAAAAGAGCATAACATTTTTAGATAGAATTTTATTCTCACTATAAAATGTTACCTAAGCTTTCTTAAGATTGATATCTATGAGAGAAATGTTATGACTGAGAAACCTATGCTTTGAGTTAAGAATCTGAACAATAGTCTATATTAATTTTAAGCATAAAATTATCACATAATACATATCAATATTACCCCAAAAGTAGAGGCAAGAAAACTATTTTTCTGCTATTTTTTAAAAATTTAACCCTTAAAAAGCATACAATGTGGAGCAAAAAGTAATTAATCAATCATGTGGTAAAACCCCTCATTTTATTGATGAGGAAATTGGGGAACATCTCTGTGTTTTGGACTGCATATTAAGGACATTTTAGAGATCTCAGCTTTCTATGCAATTGCTGAATTATGTCTATGAGAAGAGAATTGCTCTTTTTGCATGTTGTTGATAGTGTTTCTTTTTTTGGTCAAAATTATTTCTATGTGCTAAGAAGTATAGTGTATTTATATAAAATAACTTGTTTATAATATCCTAAAGGCTCTTAAAGTTTAGGCCCTTGAGTTTGGTTCACTTACTAATATCCATAATTGATTGTCATAATGCAGATAGATAACTTAATACAAATTTTAATAGAAGGAATCACAACAGTTTTCAACAAAATATTGCTTCCTGATAGAAATTACTGTCTTTAATATTCTCCTTTACTTTTGACAAAGTCAATTTAAATGTCATGTTGGTTAAAAATAGTATAATTTCAACATCACAGATTTACATCAAAATAAAAAGTCATTTCACTTCTTTCTCACTGGCCAGGGTAGGTTCAATATTATTCTTCATTGATTGAGAATTTATATAGTTTATTTTTAATGCAAAGAGATTTTACTGTGTAGCAAAGTGATATTTACTCCTGACATAATGCTAATTTCCTAAATAACTAAGAGCAATATAATACTATCTTGCCTTTCCTGATATATAGAAATCACAGTTTTTAAAAAAATCTGATTATAATCAGTTTTTGTTGATTTGGAAATAATGAGTATTCGGTTTTAATCTCATTGCAGATTAAAAATTGGATGCCAGTTATTTATTGACAAGATTGGTGCTTCAGGGTGGACAGGCTCACTAGTGTTTCCATTACATCACTTCTCTGTGTTGTGTATCACAGTTGGAGGTCTCTATAGAAGGCAGGTTGCCTGGAAAAATATTATGAGAACATTTTATGGCTCAGTTGAAATTCAGTCAAATTCTCTGCCACTTTGTAAAGAAGTTGTCAACACACAAAAATTACCCTCTTTAGTGTGAGAAAAAATTGGCTGGCAGTGGTTTAAATATGTGTTCTTTAAATTAAATCACTCTTCAATTTACATTTTAAAATAAAGAGAATCCAAAAGATATAATTACATGATTTATTTGACTGTTTTAAGATTATCCCATTATCAAAATATTCCAAGATTTTTGGGTTCCTAATGGTGATCCCTTAAGTTTTAAAGTATGAGAATATTCCCAGATTACACTATAAGACTATACTATAAGAATATTCCCAGAGTATACTATTACTAATGGTTTACTAATGGTAATAGAATGCTTTTGGGATGAATGTATTTGAATCAATCAAAATAAAATAAATTGAATTTAATATAGGAGTCTCTCATTTTATGGTTTACCACAGTTTGGTGGAAAGTTGCAGCAAAGTGAAATTTTCTTAGTGGATTAAAAACAAACAAAAATATTTACAATTCAGACAGCTTGTCAATCTTTCAAATGTATAGATGACAATGAATATATGAAGTGGGAGTCCAGGTAAAGTTTAAAATTTGTTCCCCAGTCAAGTTCAGATCTATCCAGCATTATATGGACTGACTCAGTGTACCTCAGACAGATCAGAAGGGAGCAGTGGTCTTGCACAACACATGGTTACTGGGATTGGCTCCTTTACCCACCTTCCATGTCCTTTATAGATTCTCCCACTGATGAAAGGTATAGAACAAAGGATATAGAACATCTCAGTTGGACATTTGATACAACCAACTATAGAGCTGTTTATGAATAAATGAATAGGACTTACACATAAGTCTTTCTAGATCCGAAAAATGTTGTAACTAATTTATAAACCATTGTGTAAAAGTCTCACCCAGATTTTTGAAAGTTTTTTTTTAAGGAGAGTTCTTAGAGAGAAAATAAGAACAGCACAGGTTTTCCCTTGAAGTATTTTCTCAAGTAACAAGGTAAGTAATGTTTATTCCAACCCTTAATGAGAATGTATTACAAAGTCAGGTGTACAAACATTTCTTTCAGTAGAGAAAGCAAAGAAAATGTGATTTTTTAATACCTATTAAACATTTAGACATGCTCATAAATAAATACTATCCCAAAATATATAATTTGTAAAGAAAAGTACCTAAATAATATATGAGAATGTATTACAAGGTCACACCACTGATAAAGGTTTGAGTCAAACTCAAGCTCAGGCAGACAGGCTCAGAAGCCTGTACTCAATTGCTTGTCTAACTCTCTATGGACTATTTTAAACAAATCAGGTAATAATTTTATTGACTCACCTTTGTATCACCTGCAATATCTGGCATTTTACTTTATGCATAGGTTCTCAGTAAATATGTATTAAGATAAATTATATCATAGGACAAGCATGTAAGAAAAATCAAATTTACTTAGACAAAGAATAATCAGTGTTCAGTCCTTTGTGACCTAAGACAGCATTCAGAATGTTGTTTCTCACTGTTTCTTTAATCAGTGCTTCATTCCAGTCAGATCTGCCATCTCTAGTTGTTTGGCTTCTGCAAATATTCTAAATTATCATACTATTCAATGATAAAAAATGAGAATTTTATCCAAATATTTTTTTAAAATATAATACTAATTTTTCAAACTATACATCCATTCTTCATCCTATCCCATACCACTGTCAGAGGAACATTTACTTCTCCTCACAAATCTCTTCATATATAAATGTATCTAATTTTATGAATGCTCTATAAATCTTTACAAGCATATTAAATTATCTGTTGAAAATATTAATATTCAAAACATCTCAATGCCTAATATTCATTTTGTAAAAAAATTGTGAATGTAATAAAATAAAATCTATCACATAGTTGAAATTTATCAAAGAGCTAAGCAAAAAACAGATCTTCATTTAAAAAGATAATTCTCCTAATACAAAACTAGGAAAAGATAATGGCAATAACCATCACCACCAAATTGCACTGTAGCAGAAATAAAATGAAATGCTTCCAATTACAAGGCAATCTTTGAAAATCATTCTCTATAGGAACAAAATATTAATTTGCCTATTTAAAACTCTTCATGGGATTTAGAAAAACTCAAATAGAAATTGAAAAGGATGGTAAAAGAATAGATTAGGATAAAAAAAATCACTTGATGATATCAAGAGGAAAACAGGTAAGATTAAAAGATAATTTTAGCAAAACTGAAAACACAGGAGCAATATTAAAATGTTAATCTGAAGCAATGAAGAGTGAAATAAATATATAGCAATAAATTCTGATAAAATAATATCATACGCAGCTAAATTGAAATAAATAAAAAAATATAAAATAAAGAAATACATGGAAAAATATTAAATTCCTAAAACTGCCAAAGAAAACATAGAAATTTGACTAAGCTAAATTTCATTAAGAAAATTGTGATAAAAATAAAGATATTCAGGCGAAGATGATTTTGTAAGTGTAAGTTACATATTGTCAAGGAAGAAGAAATAATCCCTATTTCATGAATTGCCATAGTAAACAGAATAAGTATAAAAATATTAGTTAACCTATTCCTTCAGGGATAGAAAAGAAGGCATACAAAGTAAGACCTATCTCAGCAATAGAAGGACAGTTAAAAGCTGGCAACTCTATTTTTGAAATAAATCATTTTAATGAATTGAGAAAGGAAATTCTACAAAACACTATTAATATAAATTTCAAACCTTAGTTAAGAGTTTTATAACTGCCCAAGACTATAAAAAGAATTTTCTCTAGGTCATTCTACCAAAACTTGCAGCAAATATTATGTTTAATTGAGATAAGTTAACCTGTTACCTTTAAGATAATGATGAGAACTATGACTACTCTTTTATTAATAACAATGAAGAAAGGGAAAAAATATCCAGTTTAACAACCAGTGTTAGGATTAAGACCCAATTATTTTGGATTTGGCCATGATTGTAAAATAGCACATGCTGCTGGTTACATCTCTGAGCTCAGAAGAAACTCCTGGGGAAAGAGAAGAGACTAGAAATTTCTGAATTGACAGGTCTCCTCAGCACTGTAATTTGTGGGACATGAGTAGTAGTTAGTTTTGCTGGGTACAATTCCAGATGTCATTTGAAAGCTGTCCCTTAACTTCATGTAACCCAGAAACCTTGAAGAGGTGGCTGCAGCTCAGAACAGAAGGTAGATGGAAAAGTCCCAAGACTATGAATCAAAAGAAGAGGCTTGGTTCTTTTCTCTTCTCTACCCTACACTATTGTCTATGCCAATTTTTCTTGCCATATGTTAGCAGCTACATATAATAAAGGTTCATATCTCTTGTGAATGTGTTTAACGACATAACATCAAGACAGTATTAAAAGGCGCCAGGGAGAAAAGCAGAAGAAAGTCAATGTCCTTCTTGGGCAATTACCTTTTTGCCATTTTACCTCTGAACAGTTAAGATTGGTGAAAGGAGACTGTCCCATCAATGTTCTTTCTCCATGGTGATCAAAAATATGCTTAATAATATGCTAAACTAGCCTGGGAAAATATTAGTAAAAAATAAATCATAAAACCCTGTAAGCCAGTAGACATGGAAATTAAATATCAAGTATGAGTCATTTAATATGAGTACAAATTATTCTCCTTTACAGATTTTATGATTGTCTATCCAGAAAATGAAAGAGAATCAAAGAATCAATGAAACAAATATGAGCATTCAGCAAGATTGTTGATAGGTACAAGATTTGCTTAAAAAATTAATGAGTTAGCAGTTATAGTATTTAATAGGAACTGGAAACTAACCTAACCAGAAATGCACATCCTTTATGATAAATATGTTCAGATTATTAAAGATAACCTAAATAAATGAAAAGATACATGATGTTCATGGATGGCAAAACATAACATAATAAGATGTCAATCAAATTACAATTCAATTAAATTGCAATGAAAGCTCTAGCAAGATTCGTGGCATTACATTGAAAAACTGATTCTAAAATTCTTAGGGAAGAGTACAGTTTCATCCATAGCTAAGGAACTTTAAAATTAAAGAAAGATAATTTTTCTCGCTGGATGTTAATATATTTTTAAAAGTTTAAATATCACAAAATAAAAGAGAATTATTAATAGAAAACAAAGATCAATATATCACTGAAAGAAGAAGAATTAATAGGCTTTACATAAATTATTAAAGAAACATAAGAACTACTTAGTAGATGTTTTTTGGGAAACTGGGTCACAATTTTTTAAAAAGCCAAGGAGATCTATACATTATAAAATACAAAGAATTGATGAATTAAGGATTTCCATATAAAATACAACTAGAAGAAAATATCTTTTTTGGTCAAGAGGGGAAAAATATTTGTGTTTCAGTCATCTTTTGTGTCACTGTGACCAAAACAACTCAGAGGAGGAAAAGTTCATTTGGAGCTTTCAATTTCAGAAGTCTCAACTGACTCTATTACTCTGGATCCAAAGTGAGGCAGCATACCAGGTCTGTAGGACCTAGTGGGGGAAAGCTTCTCAGCTCACGGCAGAGTCAGAAAGCAGAGAGAAAGAGGGAGTTTTGTCAAATAGAAAATACTCGTTTCCAAAGCAGCATGCCCCCAGTCACCAAAGGCAGTCATCTCCTCCCTTGCCCCATCTGCACAAAGTTATCACCACCCCATCAGTCCAGTCGAACTAGGATGGACTAATTAGGTTACAGCTTTCGCATTCCAAATATTTCATCTCTGAATGTTCCTGTAATAATCAGGAGTTTTGAGGAGACACTTACTATCCAAACCATAATAATTTCTTAGTCAAAATTCAAAAATCATAGCCAGCCATGATGGTGCAAACCTGTAATTACAGTGGCTCCTGAGGCTGAGGCAGGAGGATTATTTAGAGTTCAGAGCTAGCAAAAGGAGGCACTAAGTAACCCAGTGAGACCCTGTCTCTAAATAAAGTACAAAATAGGGCTGATGATGTGGCTCAGTGGTCAAGTGAGTGTACTGAATTCAATCCCCAATACTCCCAAAAAAGAACTCAAAAATCACAAACCAATGGGATTAGATTTATTAATTTAGCCTTCTCAAAATGATAAAAAAAACCCTGCTGTTTAAAAAACTATGCTCTTAGATAAACATAAAGAATAATAAAAAAAAAATTTAATGTCTAGAGCTTACAGGAATTAGTATCTAAATATCCAAGAAACTCTTCCAGATCAGAGAAACACACACACACACACACACACACACACACACACACACACACACGAAATCCAATGCAAAATGAATGATCAAATGATCAAAGTATATAAATAAGGAAATCCAATAGAATAATTATCTTATGAATAAAGAAGTTAATTTTTTTTCTAGTCAACAAAGAAGGATGAGAAATGAAGAAAACCACTAAGATCACACTATTTTTCTATCAGTTTCAAGGAAACAAAAGTGAATATCACAACTCAAAAGAAAAGTTGGAGTTCTAGAACCCACTTCCAATCTCACTCATGTGGTTGATGACAACATCATCCTCCATAAAATGTTACCTCAGAACATGGCAGCTGGTTTCCCCTTGGGTGAGTGATTCAAGATAAACAGAGAATAGGAACACTGAAGATGAAGGCCAGTCTTTTGAAAATCTAATATTGAAGGTGACATCCTATTGGGTATGACATATTTTGTTAGAAGTAAATCAATGAATTCAACCATACCAAAGGGGAGGAATTTATAGCAGGGCATGAATACTAGGATTCTCTAAGAGATTCTCTAAGAGATTCTCTAAGAGATTCTATGGGGAAAAAATGGAACTCCAGTGATTTATGCCTTACATATGAATGAATTTTATGTTATGTGCCTTAGTGAAAATGGAGCACCCTTAAGTAAGAGAGATGTTACACACTATAAAGATGGTAGTAATTTTTAGTTTAGTTTAGTTTTGTTTTGTTTTCCAGAAAGAATGGTCTTCCCAGTGGGCTTTTTTTCCCCTCAAATCTTGTCTTCCCTGTCAAAATAGATGAGTTTCTGTTGGGGATAAAAAGACCTCCAAAGGTTCATACATGAGACATAATCAAAACCAGAAAGTTCTGAAATGGCATAGCCTACAGGTCACAAGCCAATAGTATCAAAAGGAAATGAGTGATAAAAGAATCAGCAGGAAAGAAAATAGTGATGGTAAAAAAAAAAGCATGGTTTGAAAGAAAAATAAATGTAAAATCATAGAAATCCAAAACAAGAAACAAAAGATGATTGTCCATTTACAAAATGTATTGACTACCTAACCATGTAAGAAATCATAATATTAAATCATATTATGATATCATTATAGGAATAATGCAATGTCATAGGGAATAATAATAATCAATCAGATAATGTACTGACTTGTGGCTAGTATCTTGCTAAGTACCCTTATGTTGCTAATTTTATTTTTTATTACAATCTTTGAAAATATTTACAAAGTCATCTCCTTTTGAAGGATTAGAAAATGCACTGTCAAATTCAAATGGTCAAGTTCTTGATTTGGGACACAATAAATTATACAAAGTTTGGAGTCATTTAAGTATAATTTCAACCCAAGTTCTAGTTCTTAGGGCAGTGAGAGATGAATCTAGTTTTTTAACATAACTGAACATGTTTATTCAATAGCAAAATATGCATAATAATATATGTTTTAAAGGTGTTTCAAAATTAAATGATTTGCATGATCCAAGAAACAAAATATTAGTGAGGTGACTTAATTAAATTTTAAAAAACATCTCGTCTGTGAAGACACTGTTAAGGGAATGAAAAGAAAGGTCACCACATGGAAAATGGTATTTGTGAAACAAATATGATGAAGATCTTGTAGGAAAACAAATTCTTTAAACTCAACAAAGAAAACAAACAGTCCAACTAGCACATTATATGATAGACACCTCACCAAAGAATATATAAATATGAAAAATATTCACATGGCAATGTTTTTAACATCCTTTGTCATTATAGAATTAAAGCAATAAAGAGATATCAATGCATATGTGTTATGATAACTAAAATTCAAGAAAATCTGACAATATAAAATTCTAGACAATATAAAGAGTAAGAGAAACTTTGGAAGACAATTTAGAAGTCTTCTATAAGACTAAAATACCATATAATACAGCAATAAAACTCAGGCAATTACCAATTTGAGAACATGTCTACACAAAAATCTAGACACAAATGTATGTATTCATGATCATCAACAACTTGAAGCAACCAAGAATGGATAAACAAAATATGGTATACATCAATACAATGAATATTATTTAGAGTTAACTGCAAGTTCAAGTAAGAGCAATTAGGCTACAGAAAGAAGTAAAGAGCATTCAAGTTGGAAAGGATGAATTTAAATTAATTATCCATGTTTTCAGATGGCATGAATCCTATACATGAAAAAACCTAGATACTCCATCAAAAAAATTGTTGAAACTTACAAAGTCGCCAGATTTAAAAATAAAAATAGTAGCATTTTTATATACTTATGATGAATTTACTGGAAAGGAAACTATGAAACAATCCTATTCACAATGCCTACAAAAAAATAGGAATAAATTTGCCAAGGACATGGAAGATATCTGCAATGAGAGCTACAAAATAATGATGAAGGAAAATCTGGAAAACACACACACACAAAAAAAAAATGGAAACATATCCTCTGTTCATAGATTGAAAAAGTCAATATTACTGAAATGATAATAATACCCAAAGTGATCTTTCAATTGAATGTAAGTCTCATCCAGATACCAAAGTCTCTGTTCAGGGAAAGAAAAAAAATCCTAAAATTCAAATGGAACCACAAAAAAACTAAAACATCCAAAGTGATCCTGAGTAAATTTGTAAAAACGATGGAAAATGGAGGCATTACAATAGTTTACTTGAAAATATGCCACAAAGTTATGGTAACTAAAACATCATGGTATTGGCATATCACAGACATATAAATGAACAGACCAGACTAGAGATAAACAGAAATTAATCCACATTCATACAGCCAACTGATTTTGATATAAATACCAAAAACATGCAGTGGAGAAAAAAAATAGTCTCTTCAATTAATAATGGTAGCAAAGTTGGATATCACTATGTGGGAGAATGGAATAGATCTCTTCTTCTCACCATACACAAAAACATTTGAAAATGGACCCAAGACCTAAGTCTTAAATATTAAACTACTACAAGAAAACAAGGACACTGACATTGGTATAGCCAACTATTTTTAAGATAGGAACCTAAAGCACAGGCAACAACAGACAAATGAGATTACATCAAACAAAGAACTTTCTGTACAGCAAAGGAAATAATTGACAGAATTGAGACAATCTAAATAACATTTGCAAATGGTACATCCAACCAGGGACTGACATCTGGATTACAGAAGGAATTAAAAAAATGAAGAACAGAAAAGCAAACAATCCAATTATAAAGTGGATAAGAATTAAACAGACACTTCTAAAGAAAGATATACAATAAAAATCCAATAAATATATGAAAAATGTTTAATTTCACTAATCATCAGAGAAATGTAAATCAAAACCACAATGATATATCATCTCACCCCAGTTAGAATGACTACATCAGAGAGACAATAACACATGGTGGTGAAGATGTAAAGAAAAGGAACTCATACATTAGTGGGAAGGTGAATTAGTATAGCCATTATGGAAATTTCTCAAAAAACTAAAAATATAATTATCATATTACCTGGCCATCTCACTACTGAGATGTCTTTATAAATCCTTATACCGAAAAGATACTTGCATCACACATTTATTGCAGGACTATTCACAATAGTCAACCCAGATGGCCTTCACTGGATGAATGAAGAGTGATTTTTCTCCAAAGAGTATAGAATGAAAAGAGGATATGGACATTAGAAGGAAGAGTAAGTTTACAACAGAGAAATATGATGAACACTATGTTAACTAAGTAATTAGGATTCACAAGACATACTGATAGCTTCCAAAAATCAAATTTCAATGGGGAGGCATCCTGCAATATCCTAAACAGTATTCTTCAAAGCTGTCAAGGTCATCAAATACAAGAAAAGTAATGAAAATGTCATATCCAAGAGGAGTCAAAGGAGACATGACTACTAAATGTAGCAGAGCATCCTGGATGATATTACAGAGGAGAAAAAAATGCAATAGATTAAGAAAATGAAATAAAGCTTTGACTTTAGTTAATAATAATGCATCACCCTGGATTCATTAAGTATAAAAAGGTATCATATTAAGTAAGATGCTGGTGATAGAGAAAAATGTGTGGGGAAGTATTAGGACTCTGTATTAACTGCTAATTTTTTTCTGTAAATCTAAAATAATCATAAAGTTTATTAATAAAGATTTTTAAAATAATAAAATTGTTAAGTACTTACTATTCTCTTTAAACAGTTTGTCACACAGCAACAGCTCAGAAAAGAACAACAGAAATGAGTAAGAATGTAGCTTCCACGGCTAGCAAATGATTATCAACTCAAATTTAAATATCATTATACCCATAGATTGTATTATCAAGGAAGGAGAGTGGTGTTAGGTTTGTAAGTATTAATGTAATTTTATCCAAATCACTATTAGATCATTCTCAAAGAAAAGTGTTGTTGTTGTTATTGATGTTGTTGAGTAATTCATCCTTTCATTTTTTTTTTTGCTAAAATAACCTTTTCATGTAAAATAATTTAAGATATTATTTTCAGGGATCTAATGCCCTAAAATGAACCATGCTGTGGCCTAGAGACAGTGTCACATTACATCACGGGTGGAGAAGCATCTATGTGAGGAAAGTAAAAACCAGGAAGGGAAGGGTCCTGGAAAATAGACTGAATTTCAAATGAAAGAACAAAATAGGAAAAATTACTACCCTTAGTTAGTAAAAGATCATAAACCATTGTTCTTTCCATATGAAGAGCTCCTGGTATGCTAGTGATGACAAATTTATTTTTATCATCAAAGAGGCCACTTGATTAAAATACTAATAATTTCCTCTTTTCTCCAAGAAAGCTTTAAATGGAATCAAAAGACAAGTTATGGATTAAATCATACACATGGTTCTGCTCATCAAGCAATTTATTCTCCATTTTTCAAGTCTTTTGATGGGATTCCTATCTAATATCTGATATTTATAATTATTGGTGGGAGATTTAACTTTTAGTCAAGAAGATCTAGAATATTACTACTTGTGAAAACAAATGCATTTCAGCAGTGATATATTATAATTAATTTGTATAATCAGAGAAGTTCAGTTATGAGAATGTTTTATATGAGAAATATGACTTAGATATGGCAGGAGAATGGGAAGAAAGAATAAAATTTTAAAGTACTTTCCATTGAAAGTTAATTTCCTTTTTAAATTATTTAAGAATATGAAAAGTGTTTGAAGTAGCAATTCTTAGAAAATGTGTCAGCTTACCTAAAGATATGAAAATAAGATAATATTGACTAGTGCTGTATTTTAATATCTAGTATTAGTTATCTAACTTAAAAAGTATAGTTGCTAATTTATATACTAATGAATAAGCAGGCATTTTTCACAAAATTAAGAGAGAATTAGTATGTGATAGATGTGATAGACTCTGAATTTCTTTTATATTTAAGTGGAATTGTCTAAGATCTGTAGCCATTTTATAGTACAAATAACAGGAACCAATTCTGGAATATTATCTTAGGATCATATATTTCTTTAATGGTCACTATAAACTGTATTATTCATATCCAAGTCATAAATGTTGGCTGTTTCTAAATTTGTCTGCTTCACTGGGCAAAAAATGGGAAGAACAAAGAAATTCAGCAAGGCTTCTATTCTTCAGAGAATAAAAAGAGGTGCTTTATTCTTTATCCAGTTAAACCAAGAACACTTTTTCTTTCTCTCTTTCTTTTTTTTTAAATTTATTTTGTTATTTTAGTGCACTTAATAGAAATCATTTGGCCTTTTATTTTTTATTTCAAAACTAAAATTTATGAAGCCACAGTGCTTATCAAGTGATAATTATATATGTGTGTGTGTGTGTGTGTGTGTGTGTGTGTGTGTGCGTGTGCGTGTGTGTATTTTTAACAAAGAAGAGACATGGACAACGAGAGACAGAGACAGAAACAAAGAGATCAGGCTCTTTCTTTATTGTTGTCTTGACAAACTCTGCTTATTTGTGAATGCATTGCTATGGCTTGTTGGAATTTTAGGTTTGAATAGCACCCTGCAACTTGCCCCCACATTGCACTAAAACGTCAAATTAATTAATTATTAACCAACATTGGCTGTCTAGGGCCTTCCTGCCCATTACATGTGATACATGAGATATGGTGCCTGTGTTAATCAGTTTTCCGTTACTTTGACAAAATCAACTTAAAGGAGGAAAGATTTACTTTGGCACATGTTGTAATACTTTACAGGCCATGGCTGTTTGGCCTCGTTTGTTGTTGTTTGTTTGTTCTTAATTTTGCTTTGGATCTGTGGTAAGGCAGTATATCATGCCAGATGCATGTCAGGGAGGAACCTCTCACCTCATGATCAACAGCAAGCAAAGAGAGACAAGAAGAGACCAATGTCCTAAAATGCCCTTAAAGGACAGGCCCTGAATAACCTAACTTCTCTCCACTTCTGTCTACTTTAGTCCTTACCTCCTGAAGGTTGCACTTCCTCCCAGTAGACCCACAAGCTGGCAAACAAGGCTTTAACAAATGAGCTCTTGGTTTTCTAGATTTAAGATCTGACCCATACCAATGGACTCAGACAGGTGGGGTCTATAATACCAAAGATGCAAAGTTACATGCAAATGCCATAACAAATATTATATTTTAATATCATGAGAGTTAAATGAACCTTCTCTTTTTCATTGGCTCCTCTTTTCCACTGTCTTTTGTAGGGTGTCATGGATCTTCTTATTTCTCACTCCCTATCTCTCTTTCCCTTTATGTGTAATTCAATTCTATTAGTGCAATAAAGTTTTTAAAATTAAAAATTAAGAAGTTAATTAAAAAAGAAAATTACATCAGTAATTTCAAATGACATTGAATTGGAAGGCACAGGATTCTGCTCTTCAGTTTAGGCTGTATGTACCCACATACGAATAGGGACCCTACCCTTACCAAGTATAACTGTGCATCTCTCCTAGATGCAATTTGGTAGAAGGGACTACCTGCCTCTGAAGCAGCAGTTTCAGCAACATTATGGTCTTGTAGTTTTCAGAAGGCCACAGACCCACTTTAACTCATTCATTGAGATAGGCACAGGAGAAACTGATCCATCAGCATGAATAAGCTTCCATTCCACACAAAAGCCAAGAGTAGGCAGTCATCTGAAATATGGACTGAATGGGGAAAACAGATCCTCAAACAACAAAATGTTGCTAGGTTCCTTTGAAATAAATATTTAGTGATTAAAATAATCCATCCTCACGTGATTCACTAATCACCATAAGAGTCTCTTCAGAGCTCTCTCTCCCCTCCTCCCTGTCACCCTAAGCCATCTTCCTTCACTGTGCCCTATACACATCAGTCTTCTAGGTCCCCAGATCTCTACTCTTGCAGCGAATGAAAGACTTCGGAAAATTCCTTTTCTTCTAATTGAAATGATCCCCCTGCCCTCTGCCACCTGCTCCAAGATCGTATGATTCTTTACCTTGTTTTCTTTCTAGAAAACTCTTTCTCATTCTTTTTCTGTCAGATTAAAATACAGTTACTCAGAATCTGTCCCATTTTCTTTTCATTAGTCTTACATTTTATTCTTTCACAGCACTGAGACTTTCCTATAACGTCCTCACTACTATATTAATATAGGCATTATAATTTATGGCTATCAGTGGGATTATATTTAATGACTTTTGCCCTTGCATAAACTTCATGAAGACAAGATTTCTCTTGTTCATCACTGTATTTTGAATGTATAGATAAATGTGTGCTATATATAAAGTGTGTTGAATGTGTAGATGCATGAGAACAAATTAAAGCCTGGTGATGCCAATATTAATGAGAAAGTTAATATAAATTGTCTTGTGAGCTATATAATAACCCTTTAGATATGCATCATAGCATCATTTTGCTATTATCACCTTGATTATTATCAGCTTGGTAACAATATAACTAATTCCAGAGCAAATTGACAAATATACAGTGCAGTTCAAAGAACTGTTCTAAAACATTGCTATTAAGACTTTTGTAACAGGTCAGTGTTTTATTTGTTGTTTTGTTTTAGTACTGGAGATTGAACCCAGGGGTGTTTAATGACTGAGCCACATCCCCAGCCCTTTTTATATTGTATTTAGAGACAAGCTCTCGTTGAGTTGCATAGAACCTCACTAAGTTGCTGAGGCTGGCTTTGAACTTAAAATCCTCCTGCATCGGCCTTCCAAGCCACTGGGATTATAGGCATGGACCACCATGCCCAGCTAACACATGTTTTTTGCTGTGAGAAAATTTGTGAGTGGGAAAACCCCAAACCTCAGGCTTTTCTCTTATTTATTTGTTGCTGCTCTTTTAAATATTTCAGGTAAAAGCAGGTTGAAGAAGAATGCTAGGAAATAATTAATAGAGTAACACAGATGCAGAGTAGAAGAACCAGTCTCTAAATCAATGTAGCATGCTTTCAGTGATAGGGGACTCTTATTAGTATGCCAGGCTCCTGATAAGCAACTTCGAACTAATCTGCAATAGTGATATGATGTATTCTGCGTAGCATTTGCTTGCAGAATCCCATTTTCTTTCTTCTGCAATTTGTTTTCTCATTCTCCAACTTCAAAATGTCATTCCACAGCCATGGCCCTCCTACCTCCAGGTAAACCTACTTAGGTTTACATTAATTAACACCTCTGGAGTATCCCAATACTCCTCCTTCTGTCATGGGCTGGATCCTGTACTGCTTTTCTGTACTTAAACTTCATCACAAAGTTGCTCATTTTGCTCTTGCTCTGTCCAGTGTAACCTCTTATACACTCAAATTGTTGGAGACTATATAACATTTACATTGTAGATATACAAAACACTGTAGAGTTTGGACTACACTAAAATTATTTATATATCCATGCCCTCATCTTGGGATATCACTACTTGGCTATTTGAATTTTTTTATTTTAGTGTTTCATTCATAATGTATTTTAAAGCTATATTTTAAATTTTGAATATTTGTTAGTATGAAATTGACATTTTTTATTGTTATGTTTCAATGCATGATTTTTTTGTGTGTGTGACACACAAAGAAAGCATTGTAATATACTAGACATTGTAGTGGAACCAGGAGAGCTGGATTCTCAGGCACTCTTACAACCACCCACAGGACAGAGGAGGAGACATTTAACTCTTATGTATCTCTACCAGGAACTCAGGTTAAGTGATTATGAAATGTTTCCTACTCAAATGCTTGATAATGCCATGTGTGCAGTGTTTTCCGTATGGAGATGGTCTATATGGAACAGAAAGCTGCCAGAAACTGCCAGACTAACTTAATTTGACACTTGGATATTAAAACCTCTGCCTTGGCATAGAAGACTGAGTTCTGTCTTCATAGAAATGTGGCTATCTGGACTCTGCTTTTCCTCAACTGTGATATAAGCAGAGCTAATAACATGAGATCACTTAGGCACTTGAACATTTTTTTGAAATTTTAATTGTTTTTATCATACAATGAAGATGAGCACACATGCATATAAAATTATCCCATCAAACTTCTCATTTTATTTTATTTTTTTAAGAGAGAGTGAGAGAGAGAGAGTATTTTTTTAATATTTATTTTTTTAGTTTTCAGCAGGCACAACATCTTTGTTTGTATGTGGTGCTGAGGATCGAACCCAAGCTGCACGCATGCCAGGCGTGCATGCTACCACTTGAGCCACATCCCCAGCCCAAACTTCTGATTTTATACACATTTATATTTAAAGGGAAATTTATTTGAGGTTAAAAGGTGAATAAAACCAATTATTAAATAAATAAATTTTATTTCTTTAAGCTACATGATAATTTATGGCAAAAACTACAAAAAGTATCTGCAAAAATCTGAAGACTGAAAACACTGGTTATGTGCATCCTAAAGGGCTTAAATGGGATCCTGACCTGTTGTCTTTTGTAACTTTTTTCTTTCTCCTGCATTCCTCTGATGCTGCTTTCCACAGTTTCAGAGAACATACTCTTTCATGTAGTCCAGTGTTTTGCAGAGAGACAAAGAAGAGTTTGTTGATGATGTTTGTTTTGACTATTTGTACATTTGACTTTATCATTATTACAATTCCTGCTAGCTCTGCTCCATTGGAGAATATAACATACACAGGCTGTTCAACATTAATGGGTTTTCTACACTACTGAATTTTACTGTGACTTTGCCCTATCTCTAAAAATTGATCTGACAGCATAGTCAACACCACCACACAGGAGCTGACAGTCAGTGACAGTCACTGGGAGGAAGAAGAGCTACAGAAAATAGCATTAACTAGAAACCTTATTCAGCAAGGCATCTGCAAGCCTACAAAAGGTCTTATTATTTTAGGGAACATAGCTTCATTAATAAACTAGGGGTTCAAAGCTGAATTCATCACTATTTTGCTAATTTCAAGACCTGTTATTTCAAGTTCTCTTTGTGAAATTATTTGTATCCAAGTTTTAAAGAATTTGTTCAAGGTCCATTTCACTTTCGAAGGTAGGGTAACTGAAATTCATTATCTTTTCAGCCCTATTCCCAGACTAACTTTAATCAAAGAGAGTTTTATACTGAAGACATACAATTTCTATTTAATTAGATAGGCTAAAGCATACAGATGAGCTAATATTTCTAGTGCGATCTTTAAGGCTTTTCACAAGTGCCATTGTGTTTTACAGTGTCACAGGAAAAAAAAGGGAAGTTAAATCATGATTTTTATGAGGGCTTTAGGGATTAAAAAAAAGCAATTGCCTTGCATTGTAAACAGAACTATTCAAACTCCTTCTCCCTTAAGTAAAAATATAAGAGTGGTGTTTAATAAGATTAATACATTAAGGTTCATTCAGTATTTTCTTGATTATTAGAAGATGACAATCAAGTTAATTGGGAAGGTAAGTTTAAGTGTAATATCTAGATGCTCAAGAAATATTATGAAGCCAAGGATCAACCTGATTCCAGGCGCTGAGGACATTCAAGTTCTGTCATCTGACATCCTCGGTTTTTCAGTGTGAGTATTACCTATTTACTGTTATCTATTGAAGGCAACCTTAATATTGAAAGATACAAATGCTATTGATTCAATATTGAATGAATTCTGATAAATGATGCTCTCTGATTTTACTCTAGTCTTTACAGTATCTCTCAAATAGTTTCTTAAAATGTCCTACAGTTCCTGTAACATGAGGGATGCTCACAGCCAGTAACATACATTAGTGTTTTATGTGGATGGTATTCAGTCTGCATCCTATCTTGAGGTTTTAATCAAACTACTATGCTGATCATAAAACATTTTGGAATTTTCTGACTTGAAATTTGTAACAATAAATCCAATAATATTTTAGAGGCCAACTGAAGTCTTTGCTTTAAAGTTTCATTTAAATTTGCCCAAATGAATCTTATTCTCAACTATTTATCTTTTTTTATATGTCTGGTCTACTGATGTAATTTTGTTTCTATTTTTAGAAAAGCAAGTGCAATATGTTTGAGAGGTATAGTGGTCTTTACTGTATTATCAACTTTGTTTAAACTTTACTACAGAAAAATTATTTTCTCTTTTAGTTCAATAGTTTATTGTTATTTTAAAATAAATAGTGAGGTTTCTACTAAGAAAAAATAGCTTTTTACTTAATACTAACATAAAATATATTCAATGAAAATTCAATGAGCTAAATAGCCAATAAATCAATTAGAATTTATTGAGCACTTAATATGTGCTAATAGTAATGTTACAGAAGTACATGCAATACTTACAGATGTGAAACTGCTTATTGGTTTGTTCTATCAGTAAAATATGAGACAAGTGGAGAATGTTCTGAAATGATTTATTACTGAGAATTAAATTACATGCAAAGAAAGTATTACTTCCTTTTAAATTAGAAGTAAGATAAGGACAGGGACAGGAAACATGCAAGAAAACTGAGGAAGATGGTAAAAGGAACAGAGATTGCTCCCATGATGAGAAAAGTACATCTGGTTTAGGTACATTTCAAATTCTGAACTAAGTAACTAAAATGAAATGCAAACTCTGTAGCCTCATGTCAGAAGAACTATAGAACTACACTGAGGTAGCTATCACTGGAATTTGACTTTGCTTCCACTTGATGGTGTTATTTTGTTATCCAAGATTCAATATCTAAGATCAATTGATTATATTTTTTTAGAAATAAGCAGTCACTGGTTAATTTTATTATTTTCCAAATAAAATAAATTTCAATTCTAATGGATTGACAAAATCACTAGAATACTTAAAACTATGAAAATAAAGCAACAAAAAGAAAACAATTTAAGGACAACTATAAGAGAGAAAAATGCAGACCTAATAAAATCAATTCGATGCATCTATATTCAATTGTTTTTAATATAAACTTATGACATATTCTATATTTCATTTTCCCCCTTAAATCCAGAAGCATCCAGTATCCCTTATAGAAAATCATGGCTTTACCAAAAGCTATGAATGCTAGCAGCTTTGGCTACCAAATTTATTCAACTTTTTATCTTAAATGGAAGATAATGTTTATTTTCTTCCTGTTTGTATTTTTACAAGTACTAGAAGTACACATGTTCTTACATGAAATCTTGAAAATGCAAGGTAGTAAAAAAGAGCAGAGAAATCATAATCCATCTTCATTGATTTGTGTTCCAAATATTTACCTAACACTCAACCCAGCCAGCACTGGCAATTCAACTCTGAATCAGATACCATAGCTCACTCAAGGCTGCCAAAGTTTAGCAAAGAAGACAAACACATAGGTTGACATTTTGGAGCTGAATAGGTTGAAGACCACAGGAGCACAGAGGTCTATATGTAAGCTAGGCAGAGGATGAGCAATAGAAGAACTGAATCTGTAGTACTTTTCTCTTTTCCTTCTTTCCTTTGGTTTATAGGAAGGAAGGAATCACATATATGTTTTGACTGAAATACAGATGTGAAGAAAGAATTTTAAAATAGAATACTAGAGCCCAGAATTCAGATGCAGAAAGAAACACAAGTGAAAAGTTAGTTTAGAACAGCAGTGGTACAGACCCCCATTCTCTAAGACCAATAATTATTCTTTTTGATGTGATAGAGGTGGGTTGAAGAGGGAGACGAGTCAGATACTTTCTGAGATGAATGATGAAAATTTGAAGTAGTCATTGAAAGGAAATGGGGAATGAGTTGATCAAGGATCAATACAAAAGACTAGCCTGAGAAGTTGAGGGTCTGAGTTTTTTGGGGGGGTTGGGCTACCAGGGATTAAATTCATGGACCCTCAACCACTAAGCCACATCTCCAGTTCCATTTTGTATTTTGTTTAGAGACAGGGTTTCACTGAGATGCTTGGCACCTTGTTTTTTTTGCTGAGGCTGACTTTGAATTTGCGATCTTCCTGCCTCAGCCAAGCGGCTGGAATTACAGGCATGAGCCACCATACTCAGCAAGCATCTGAGAATTTTAACATTGGACTTGCAATGATAAAAAAAGTACATAGTCGGTATTAAAAACGTATTAGCAATTACTGTTATTATATCAGTATTACTCTATTATTCTTTTTTATTAAATTAGCACTAACGTATGGAGAAGAAAGAGAGTGGGAAAGTGCTGTCAAGCTCATTTTTCTCAAATATAAATTAAAGTGAAAATAAGTTAACTATCCACCTTATTTTTAAGTTGCTAGAATTTTATAAACTGATAAACTCTTTTAGGGAATATTCTTTGTGTGTGTATGTGTGTATGGGTGTGTGTGGGGGTGTGTGTGCGCACAGGCATGCATGTGCACACGCGCCAGGGAAAGAACCTGGGGTGCTGAAACACTGAGCAACATTCCCAGGCCATACATATATATAATATACAAAATACATATAGTATATTATATGTATAATATATTATATAAATATTATTTAGACACAGGGTCTTGCTGAGTTGCTTAAGGACCCTGCTAAGTTGCTGAGGCTGTCTTTGAACTCATGTTCTTCCTGCCTCAGCCTCCAATCCCCCAGGGTTATAGGTATGCATACTGGCTAGGGAATATACCTCCTAATGCATATTCTTCATAGCACATATCTTCAGAGTGTTTCTAATAAGAATGCCTTTGTTCTCAACTCTTCATGTTCAAAACTTACCCATCATTTGAAGCTGAAATAAAGTCAGCCTGCTATATAAAGTCACTTTTATTTCTTCACTTATTCCTTGAACTCCCATTTCAGGCAAAAATAACCCTTTCTAATGTAAACATCCAATATTTTATCATAGAGATCAGTTTCAAGACAGAGGATGATATTGAAGTTAGTAGTGATCAGACATAACTTGGTCTATTTCCTGCAAGCACATAGGACCCAGTGCTAGTCCCTATAGCTTGGGACAGCCCAATATTTGCTTTGCACAGTGCTAGGGCTCCTAAATCAAAGAATTACATTAAAAAAAGGAAAATGACCACCTTGAATAAACAGTTATTTTCATTCCTAAAAATACTGGGGCTGAAGGCAAGGGGGGAATATAAAATGGATGTCAACAGGAGGAGGTCAAAGTGCAGAGAAAGGTGTTATGGAATGCTGTATCTACTTTTAACCTGAGAGGCAAGAAAAGTTACAGTTGTCAATTTAGTGTGTAGTTTTGTAAATATTTTGTCATTTTTCGAGTATTTAGAAGAATTGATCATAATCTTGTGTAGAGGAAGTATGTTTTAAAAAAGAATTTATTAATTCACTACATTTTAAAATGCACAAAAATCTCTGCCCTCAGAGGACAAGTTAAAAATCTATCCTAAGTATGCCGTAAGCTTTCTCATGGCACTGAATCATTTTACATAATATCAAAATGAGTAGTTCTTGTTTACAACTCTAGGTAATAATTTAATATGAAATTTCATACAAAACCTGGTGAGTCAGTTCTGATATATCCATTTCCAATTGTTTGACATTGTCCTTGATATGTACATTGTAAGGAGGGCTTTACTTTATTTCAAATTTGAACATTTGGTCCAACAAATACATTTTTATTTCCCAAATTAGATAGGGCTATAAGAAAATTTCAGGGAATTTTATCAGAGAAAAGGCAATTTAAAAGAGGATTTTAACCATAACATGTCAAAACAACAATGACAACGAATGTAAATACTAATTTTCATATATACTATTAGAAAATAAATTCTTTGCATTTTATCTTTTCAGTACTACCTCTGGGCTCTAATTTCTCCCCCACTACCAAAGAATTGCAGTCTTTGTATTTCTGCCTGATTTTTATAACTGGAGCAGATACTTCCCACACTGTCAGTCACATATGCTAGATTGGAAATAAGCAAACTGTTGAAAACAACAGGGATATTTCAAATAATCACCATGGCATATTGGGAGATTTGTTTGGGTAAATTGGCACAGCATTCACTAGTTCTGTTTATATTATTTGCCTGCTGATTTTGTTACTGTATTTCTTATTGTTTAATATAAGCAACAAGCTCAGGCACCTGCAGAGATGCCCCAAATCAAGAAGTCTCCAACTACAGAACAGCATTTTCTTAATTCAAATAAAAATTTATTTTCTCCAGTTTTTCAAAGATTTTGGCACAGCATGCCCAATTTCTACAAAATTTCATCCAAATAATATTGTGGTAGTAATGTTGATTTTCCAAGCAAGATTGCTCTGAGGAGGAAAAATAATAAACAGGCTTTCTTTTTATTGGGACGCACACTACAAACACAAGCATCTTCTCCCAGACCACACCAGGTGGGCCTGCTTCGCTTTCCAGAGGAGCAGCAGCATAACCTAGTGGAAAGACCCCAGACCAGGGCAATAGGTTCAAGTTCTCAAGACTAACCTTGAGACTGCTAATCACTCACCAAAGCTGTGCCTCTAGCACAGGGTTAATAAAAATCTGGCCAGCTTAATCAGCTCACAGAGAGAAAAGAAAAGAAACTGAAGATTTAGCATTAGGTAGATTCTAACATCTAACAGAGCCTTTTAAAAATCATAATCAAGAGAAATCATATGTGTAATCACATTTCAACTATTTACTGTTCATAGTGTCCACATCTACACATTAAACTTAAAACTCTGGATGAGTGCATACATATTGGAATGAATTTATTTGTCTCAATAGTTAGTGCTCTATACATGATTTTGATATTTTAATTTTAAAATATTTTAAAATGATATACATGTATATGTGCATTTGTGGGCAATATATACATAATGTGTAAATAATAAACCTATATGATATAAAATCATAGATCTTTTTTTAAGTCACACAGCACATTTTCTTGAATTTAAACCTATCTTTATTTTGGTGTGACTTAGGGAACATATTTTAAATTTGTCCTTGCAAGGATTATGGTTTTTAGCAAATGATTTAATTTTATGTAATGTAGTGATTTTTTCATATAAATCATTTCAAAGATTTATCCAGAAAGTATTTAGGACCAGTAAGGAAAAAAAAAAAAGTATACTTTAAATTTCCTTTTTCCATCAGGAAATGAATTAGAGTGTTTATCTTCACTTGAATACAACTAAAATTATTCACAAATATGTGATTAAAACATAAAGGCACTGACGAATCTCAAATCTTATCCATATATTAAGAAATAAAATCTAGCTGCATCGACAATCATAAATATTCTGTATTTAATCCAATTGAGATATATTGCATATCTCATTTATGGATATGGAAATTAGGAGAAAAATATACTAGAGTATCAGTGTATGACTACAGAAGGAATAGAAAAGGTAGCTTTAAAATTATAGCAATCACCTTTGCCATTTCTATTCCTTTTCTGGATAGATCTTTAGTCAGTGGTACATAATTTCACTGGGATTAATTTGCCAGCATTCTGAAGACACTTAACTTATTTTCTGGAATTCAGAAAGGGATCAGCCTGCACACAATCTATTTTACTTATCTTTCAGAACAGCAGTACATGATGAAAGGAGATTCATGTTGAATGAATATATTTGTCATTGTCCATGGTGCCTAGATTATATGAATATGACCCGGATGATTTTTTTTTCTGAACACAATGGGACATACTTATGCATAAATAAATTCTATGCAATTTAATAATTCTCAGTCTTATTAGTTCCCATTTTTTTTCATAATTTATATCCTTACCCTTGTCCATAAGTTATTTGCCTGTAAGAAGAATATTTTCTTCAATATAAAGAAGAAGTGGAAGCTTCCTTTAAGCATTAGTACAATAAACAATTATGTGGTTTATTTCGACTTAATTATGTTTGGACCAATTTTAATTACAAACCACCTTGTTAAAATAGCATCTATGTCAATGTCAAAAGATACATGAGTGCTATTTTTTAGCTGTATAGAACACGCACACGCACACACACACACACACACACACACACACACACACACATAAATATATAGTAGAAAACTCCACCTATGAGAAGAATTTCTAAATATTCTGTTCTTCCTTTTACTCAAGTGAACGTGGTTTCTGTGGATTTTACAAATGAAAAGGAAGAGAGAAAATAAGGGACAAGCAGACTCAATAAAACATAAATCAAAGTGCTAAACTTGTGAGATCTTGATAGATGCAACTTCTCTAGTAGTGACAATATACGGGACACATTTCACTTTTAAACTTTTTTTCATTAGTTTTTTGACAGGAGTACACTAGTTCAGCTTTAATGAGATTCTAGTGTAAAAACTTCAGGGCTAAATAAAAGAAACAAATCAAAAGGACCGAATGATTGCCATTTAATGTGAAAGAATGAAAGTGCAAACAATCATTGTATGACATCTAGCTGGACTAGTCACTGCAGAATGACAGGTAGAACAATTCAAAGTTACTGATCTAAAGACGGAATAACAGCTTATATGTTTGAAGTGCTCAGAAGATGAAGAAATAAAACAGACTCCAAGATAAGACATGGTTAAACCTTTTAAATTTCATGCCCTATTGTCAAATCATTTGAATGTTTTGTACACATTTTTTTCTGAAATCATGTGATAGAGGGACTTAATTTTTGAGCTTTGCTTATGTTTATAACACTTAAGTCTTCAGAGATTTTTAAGTTTAAATAAGAATATCACATATAATATCCTTGCATAATCAAAAATGTGTTCTACTGGATGCCACTCGACATTATAAGAAGTCATATTTAGGGCTATATTGGTAGATTAACTTACACCCACCCAGATTCTACATTGATTTGAAAGATTATTTTCATACTCAGAAATAGTTTTAACTTTATATTTTCCTTTTACTAGTTTATTTTTGAAAATAAAGAAAATCATCAATTCTTTCATACCATGAGCCTTTTTAACAGTGAAATAACCTATTCTAGTTACCACTGGAAACAATAATCTGTAATTGCTGCTTTCAGTCCTAATTTGTCCTATCCCTACTTTTTCATCTCAATCTAATCTAAACTTATTTGAGCAAATAAAATGATATTTACCTCATCCTCTGTTACAAGCTTTCAAGATTACAGGCTTTAGGAAAAATCAATGCAAAATACCAGCTTAGCAGCAGGTTTGTGCTCAGTAAGAATGCTAACTTTTCTTCCCAGTATTTCTGACTCTCAGCTATCCTAGAGTGAAAGCAGAACTCAGACCATTAAAAAGGAATAGGGGAAAAAACCCACTTCAGTGATGGGCTTGGTGCTGGATTAGTAGCCACTTTCAGTTTACAAGCCAAAGTGGAGTGTGTGGTCAAGCTCCCAACCTTTAACTCTTGTTTCTGCATGACACATCTCATGGAGTTCACAAAAAGGAGGTTCTTGAACTCACAGATGATTTTTTTTTCAGACTCAAATACCATCTTCATTTATTATTTATTTGCTTCAAGCATTTGGGACTTGAGGTATCATCATACCCGACTGGTTGATTTAAGGAAGTGGCCACCTCTCTGTGGGAGAATCTCATGAGAATAAAATCCTATTACTTTCCAAAAAGATTACTTCATTTACTTCCCAGAATAAGCTTTTGATGAAAACATTAGAATGTTGAGTTTGTAAACAACCAAGAATTCTCAGAAGTATTGCCCTTTTTTTGAAGTTTCAAATGGAAGCTTATTTTACTTTTTTTTATTTGTGTGTGTGTGTGTGTGTGTGTGTGTGTGTGTGTGTGTGTGTGGTGTCCTTTTTAAACTTAGGATTTTGTACAAACTAGTAGGTTGGTGAGCAGAGTTCTTGCTAGAATATAGAATTATAACATAATGATGTTTTTAAATAATCTTAGAGGCAGAACTGATTTTACCTTTACAGACTTCTCATACAATTTTTCTCTTCCTCTTCTCATCCCCATCTATCAGCTTTCTTTCACTTTGAATAGATTTGTTTTGAAAGTTTTCTGTATATAAATTACTTTGTCTCTCCAGCGTGTTGAGATGCATAATTTGAATATTTCATTGTTTATAAAATCATGTTGTTGATCAAATTTCTGGAAAGATTATACCATCTTTTCTTCCTATGCTTTCCTTTGTTAAAAGAAAAAAATTAATGAAAAGTATCTGGTAATTTTTTGAGTACCATAACAGAGCAGTAAACTCTAAAGAATTCTTAATATTTGAATAAGAAAAATGTGGGTTTTTTTTTCTATTCTTAATTGGTATTACTTTTAAGAATATCCTATTGTATGAATCAAATAAACTACAACATAAGGAAAGCTAATACTAAGAATATTCATTTTTATAATACAGATAAATTTCAATATAAAACTAACCATTGTATGGCCATTCCTATAAATCTGATATTAAAAAATACACCTTTCAAGGTCTTATTTCTTTAAAGGCTTTTACTCTTATCATATAATTTTAAACCTTTCAAATAATGTCATTATATAGTGCCATTAGATGATAATTTATATTTCTCCTTCAACTAATACTTATTAGGTTTCAAAAAAATGCCATCATTTTCTGGTGACATATCCTTTTATATTAAGGAAAGCACATGTGTTTAGTAGCAGTAATCACAAGGAATTTCCAGCCATAATTTGTTACATTCAAAATTTCAGAAGCCGTACAAAAAGTAATAATAATACAGTAAAGCAAAGTAATTTTTAAAAATATTTTATTAGTTGTTGATGTATTTTTATTTATTTATATGTGGTGCTGAGGATCAAACCCAGTGCCTCACACATATGCTAGGCAAGTGCTCTACCACTGAGCCATAACCACAGCCCAAATCAAAATGATTTTGATAATCCTTTGGTTCTTTTCATAGTGCAATTTTACATCTTAATATATGACCTAAATTACTGGACAAATAGAAACATTTCCAAAATTCTCCAACATTAATTCCTATATTATCACCTAATAAGCAAATCACCAAATGCATATAATATAAAATTATAACCAATATCTATATATGTATATAACATATTTGTTTTGAAAAATTTGAAATTGAAGCATGGACAATTTGAAGTTTATATTAGTGAGAAAATGCAGAGCTTTTAACTTATTGTCTGCAATTATAGCCACAGAATTATAATATTTGGCAGTATAGCATATCAACTGAACACTCTGAAGCAGTATTAACCAGAACTAAAAATATGTGCTCATTTATCTCTAACTAAATTCACTAAAATGTCTTAAGTCTTATGTTAAAAACTCTAAACACAGAATAGTAATTTTTCTGGAATCTGATCTTATATATCAAATTTCATCTTCATGTCATCTTTACGTTAGTCAAAGATGATCAAATAAATGGATTTTTTGTTGTTGCTTTTTAGGAAACCACATACAAGATATACAAAGGCATTTTTCTTAATATATTCTATAGTCTAATGTAAAAATCACTAATTCAAGCATCATTTGAAGGCTATCATTTCTGAAATTAGTTAAATCAAGCTAATTAACATTCTTAGCATTAAACATTGTATACATATACATCATAGAATCATTTTGTAACCCATAAATATACACAATTATCAATCCTTAGTATTAAAATTTAAAAATTTGTGTAATTGATAAACAAAGTAAGTTGATCATCAAATCCCTGAGTATTAAGTGGCTCTAAGTAAACAATTATGCCCTTTTGTATTTTTGCTCTTCTGTAATTAAACATTTTTTGTTACAGACTTATTTGAAAAATCTGAAAATATATCATTGCTAGAGTTTATTTCCTAATCTAGGTATTATAAAAATAGTGTCCTGTGATAGATAATGATCTATTATTAATGTCGAGATTATTCTATGACTTTTGATTTTGTGAAATAATTTGATTTATAAAGATTGAAATTAAACTTATTAGAGCTTTTGCTTTTTAAAGGATAAAAAATTCAAGAACTCATCAAAATAAATTCCAAATGATTAGTGAAAACATACCATCTGAGAATAAGAAGTTCTTCTAAAGGTTTCAAAAGTCCTTACAGATTTTCTCATCAATTTTCATATACCACTATCAAGTAAGCAATAAACACAAGCAAATTCATTGTCCTAACTACGAATTCAAACAAGGAAGAAATTAAGTAACTTGCACATTGGCCATATAGTCAATATGACTATGATCTGTTCAAAAACAGACTAGATATTTTTCTAGCTCAGCAAGACCCTTGAGCAAAATGGATGGAGGTGACTACTCAATTGATGACATGCAGCCAACAGTACAGTGGTGACCTGGTAAGGGTATGGGAAGCTAAGAGAAAAGTAGAATGTTGTCATAGTTTTAGTGACTTGGAGATTAAAATATTTACAAAAATACATAGTTTTTGTAAATATGCATCCTAATTTTTTCATGACACTAAAAAGATTCATAAGATTGACAATGCCCAGCACTAAAATGTATAAATCAATTTAAAGGTTAACCTGACCATATGTATCTATGTTTTAAAAGGACAAAAATTTTTCTTCAGGGATTTCACAACTATTCAATGGAAATAAATCACATAGTTCACTGTACCTTTAAAGTACATTGCAGCAAATTTTTTTTAATTAGGAAAAAATTTACATTTTCTTTAGTCTGCAATTATTAATATGTATATATGTATAAAATAAAGAAATATCCTTATATATGTTTATATGCATAGGTATAATTATGTTAATAAATAAATGTGTGCTCATATAAATAAATATATTACACACATATACTTATTACATTATATATATTAAATTTATACTTATATACTTATTTATATACATATTTATTCATATGCATGTTTATATATAAACATGTATAAAGGCAAAACATATAAATAAACATATATTTAAATATTTCATATATCATACAACTAGATACTTTTCAGTAATTAAACATAAAATGGAAGTTGTTTATGCACTCATGTAGAAAACATGTTCATGATGTTTTGATGTGAAAAAGTCAGGAGGCAACTTATATAAGGCATGATAATATTTGCATTATGTTTATAGTTGGGATCCATAAATTTATATGAATTACCAAATAGTGGTGATTTTGTCTGGCATGTGAAATTATAGGGGTATTAACTTTCTTCTAACTTTAATCCTGACTGGAAATTTACAAAAAGTATTTATTATATTTATCTGAATAGGAATTTGGCAGTACTCCACAGTGGTGTTTTACTCTTCACTCTGCTCTGATGCTAAAACAGTATACAAATTGACACACTTATTTAGACACAGAAAAGGGGCCACTTATTGTAATACATAGTATCAGAAACAAATATTGGGGTTGGGGTTGTGGCTCAGAGGAAGAGCACTCACCTAGCTTGCATGAGGCAATGATCCTCAGCACCACATAAAGTAAAATAAAGACATTATGTCCACCTACAACTAATATATATATATATATATATATATATATATATATATATATATATATATATATATAAATATTTTTTAAAAAGAAGCAAATATTGTCCTAGGTTTCAATAAAACTCAACAAAATTCAGAAATAAATTCAGTTAAACATGCTAGTGGAGCCATAGCAAAATTAATGCTTTTCTCCCTGTAAATATTATGTTATTTAAAATGAGTTTATTTATCTCTCCTTTTCTCAGTCTTATTTCACAATTCAAAGAGTTAGAGAATATTTCTCTATTCATTTGAATTAATAATGGGCAAAGTCTCAAAATTCACCAATGTGAAGGTAAATAAAAATAGGAATAAGAATGCCTAAATAACTAGACTTATCTTAAATCCAAACACACAATGTAGTTTTGGTCAACTGTGCATATTTCTATATCCACATCCATATCAATCTATGTGTCTATATTTTTCCAATATGGTGTTGAGATCAAAACCAGGACCTTACACATGCTAGGCAGATGCTCTGTCATTGAGCTTCATCACCAACCCAACTGTATATATCTTTAACATTTTCACAGTATACCTAAAAGCTATTTACTTCAATAAACTTTTGTGGGACTTTGCTTATCAAGTGTAAAAGAATATACTGTAGATATTG
Organism: Callospermophilus lateralis; assembly: GCF_048772815.1. Taxonomy (NCBI): domain Eukaryota; kingdom Metazoa; phylum Chordata; class Mammalia; order Rodentia; family Sciuridae; genus Callospermophilus; species Callospermophilus lateralis. The sequence continues at coordinate 1,528,144 of NW_027513245.1, read as the reverse complement.
TGACATTCAAAAGGAGTTACTGTGCCATGGAAATCAAACTTCAAGCAACTACAAACCTTTACAAAATAAGAGCATAAAGAATTTATAGACATTCACAGGAGGTGGACCTAATAGGCTTGAACACTGAGAAACCCTTAGGATGACCTGGAGAATAGGAAGGAGGTGTGAAAAGCAGATGCTTTCAGGAAATAAAATGAGCACAGGAGAGGGTCAAATAGAAATATTTTCAGGCACTAGAAGAAATTCAGAGCTTTTAGAAATTTACAGGAAAGTTGGAAAAGAGTGAAAGATAAGAATGATCAGAGATAGTGAGAGTAGAGTTCAGGGAGATTCATTTAAGAAAAGTTGAGTAGAATTTATATTATAAGCATAAAGTGTTAAGCTAAAGATTGGCAAAATTAATATGATAAAGTAGAAGAAAAGAAATAACAAAATAGACAATAATAATGAGTTAAGATTAAAATAATAGTGCCCTTCATTAAAACCTCAAATTACCATCTTTTAAAGATTTTTAAGTTTTGTACCTTGTTGGCAAACCAAATAAAGTGAAAAATTGCAGAAGATAAACTAATATTAAAGACAAGGAAGATAATACAAGGGCAGGCTTTACAAATATATGTAATCATATTAGAACATGGAATGATTTCAAAGAGCTCTTTCAAATTATTGAGAAACTTAGTGATAAACTTTTTCCATTGGTTAAAAGAAGATTTGAATGAAAATAGGCATGTCAACTAAATGTGTTGATTAATGTAAGTTTGAGAAGTGATAAACACTAACAGCTCAATCTCCAATATGAACATGACTGAAAAAGATCAAATACAATTATCAGTTTAGTGGGCAAATTATATAGTATTGTATAGTACATATGATGCTGAAGCAACTTCTCAAAGTTTTAGTATCTGATTTTATTAGTGACATAGCTGAGACAATAATGCTGGATTGGGACCTTTGAAAAGCAATTAGTATTCATTGTTTCATATATGTATTCTGTTATGGTTTGAATATGAAGTGTCTCCAAAAGCTCACGTGTGAGACAATGCAAGAAGGTTTGGAAGAGAAATAGTTGGGTTATAGCTTTAACATAATCAGTGAATCAATGCTTGAGGGAATTAACTGAGTGGTAACTGGAAGCAGGTGAGGTGTGTCTGGAGGAAGCAGTTCATTGGAGGGACAAATTTTCAAACTACAGCAACTATAGAGATTAATAATTAATACTGTGAAAAATGTATCATATTCATATTATAAGTTAATAGCAGGGGAAACTGTGTTGAGGTAGAGAAAATATTGGAACTTTCTTTTTTTGTTTGTTTTAACAATATCTTTATTTTATTATTTATATGTGGTGTTGAGTATGGAACCAAGGGCCTTGCACGTGCTAGGCCAGCTCTCTACTGCTGGGCCACAACCCCAGCCTGGGAACTTTCTATTATCAATTAAAAGTTCAGCAAATCTCAAAGTGTTCTAAAAATAAAATGTATTAGTTAAAAAGTGAAACCATATTTTAAAATATTCTTCAGTGAGAAAATTTGCAATATAAATGATGTATTTAAGCTGAGAAAAGCAACACTTGCTAATAAGAACAGCAGAGGCACATATTTAAGTGGTTCATGTTCATATTCCTCTTTATATATTGCAACTAAAATCACTTGAGTAAAAATCAGCAAATCTTGAGATTGTTCAACTGTCTCTATGATAAATTACTGTGGTGATATGCAATTGTGTCTATAAACATACGTGTGTTTTCATGTGTGCCTGTGTGAAGCAGCAGAGATATAACTGACTGTCATACTAAGTAAGACAACCAAAGATTAATCATCTACTATATTCTGAGTTCTAGATAAAAAGAGCAGATCACAAAGCAGCTATTTCTTCTGGCTCAGGTTTCCACTGTCAGCATGAATGGCTCCATATTCCTTGAAAATGAGTCTGACAAAAAAGCTAATAAAATATACTTACAGCTTCTGCAACACTTAAGATAAAGGAATTTGTTGTGTGTTATATATCCTTTTTTCACAAAAACTATTTCTATAAAGATTCAGTAACCAAGCTATAACACAATCATACACACACACACACACACACACACACACACACACACCATGCTTGATATTTGGCAAATATATTTTCCCCTTCCTATCTATGTTAGTCTCCAAGCTTGTTACAAAACAAGACATTACTTTCTAAGTTGCTAGCTAAAAAGAAGCATTCCTCACCAAAGCCAGCTTGGGAATATATGGTATATCTGTAAGCATAGACAAGATTGGCGTTTGAAAAATCCAGAGAGAGTTGAACTTCTTCAGTTTAAAAATCAGCTGAAGGCTTAGAAAACTGTCAGAACAAATATTGCCAGAAGTCGTTTGTAACCTCCAATTGAAGGAGAGGAGAGTGCACTGGAGCAGAGAGCAGTGTTCTGAGCCACTCCTCTGACCTGACTTTTTAAACACCATATTGAACTCAAAAAAATAAGCCTCTGCCATATTCCTGCCTTTTATTTATCTTAAGAGTTGCTATGGTAACCTTCCAAACTCTAAATTTAATCCTTGTAGGTTGCCTGTCATTCTTTTGAATTATCGAATTTGAAGTGCTCTGGCCCTCAGCCAGAATCACTGCTGAACGCCCAATGTGAAACTTTGTAACGTCTCAGAATTAGGAGGAAAAGATCAAGTTCACTGATCACAGATGGGACATCTGAGCCACCTCCATACCTGTCCAGAAACTATTCCCACCCATCTTCCATCTCAACTGTGATCCAGTTCAGTTATCCATAATTTCTCACATGTCTGGTTTGAGTATGTCACCCACAGTCTACAAGTTGAAAATTTTATTCTCTTAACAGTAGTGCTGAGGGGTGGGATTTTAAGAGGATTGTAGGTGAAGAGGGCTCTGAGTTTGCTGTCACCATCATGGGCTCATAACTGCAAGAGTGGACTTGTTATAAACATGAGTCAGTCTCCCTCTCTCTGCTGCCCTCTGTGTGTACATGTGTGTGCACGTGTATATGTGTATGTGCATGTGCGTGCATGCGTGTGTACATGTGTGTATGTGAATGTGTATGTGCATTGTGTATGTGTGTGTGTGTGCATGTGTGTGCGTGTGTGCGCATGTGTGTGTGCACATGAGTATGTGTGCACATGTGTGTTCTTTATATATTTTCTCTGCCTTGTAATTTTCTCTCTGCATTTTTGTCTATTTTGCTTTTTTGCATTCCTCTCCCTTACATCTTAATGACTTATAGCAGTTCTGATTTTGTAATCATATTGTCTGCTCCCATGTCCCCAGGATGTGGCAGAGTGAGTGCAGAGTACAGAATGCACACAGGTAAACATCTGCCAAATTAATAAATAAATGTTCCTTTCTAAAATAAAAATACCAAAGAGCATGACCTTGTTGCCCTCCAACATCTCTTTCTTCCATAGCCCACAGAGGAAGACATTAGTGGACATTTAGGATCTAAATTAAAAATTACAGAATCCATCCATTTAGGAATATATTTATGCAAATTAATGCATTATTCTTCTATTTCATATCCTTGGATATCGGTCTTGGGAAATTGGTAGTAATGATTTATTTTAAACTGATGATATGTTTGTGGTATATAGTCAGTCCTTGATTGTTATTTAAATATAGTTTGCCTATCAAAAATAATTTATTTCTAAATGATTTCTGTCTCCAGTTGGCCTTCTTCTAAATAGCTTGTCTGAATGGTTATAGAGAGATAGGAAATTATTATTATATGTGAAAAGTAATTATAAATTAGAATGTGTTCGCGTATATGATTGAATATGCGGGTGAGAGAAGAGTTCAAATTAATTGAAATAGAGTTAAAATAGAGAATTTTGGAGCAGAAACTTCATGAAACAAACTGTAACTAACAAGTCGAGAGGTGAAATTATGGGTGAGCATTGGCTGCTTAAATACCATGAGAGTAGCTGAGGCCAGGCCTTCTAGTTACAGAGAAAAGTGATATGGAATAGAGATTTCCTAAAAAATGCCCTTTTACTAAGGTGGCCATTTAAATTCACTGAGAGTCCACAGATTTGAAACAAGAGTAGTATTGGAAAAGCTAACACTATGTGTAGCCCACGGAGCAGGAGGCAGAACTTCCTCAAGCCCTCCCAATCCTAGCCATCTAATTTCTCACATCCTATTATTTCCCAGTGGCCTTAAGGCAAATGCCACTCGACTAAGAGGGAGTGAGATGTGTCAACACAAAAATCAGAGACAGAATTCGGAAAACCAGTTGCAAGCAAAAGTATTTTTGTTTCTGTTTGTTATTTATCTTCCCCCACAGTTTTGGTCTCAGTGAATCTCAAAAAATAATGATGATAAAAAAATAACTACACATTATGGTGAAATTTTAAAATAAAATAAAATAAAAATCCCACAAGCCAGGTGGAAAATCTTTTTTAAAATATTTATTTTTTTTGTAGTTGTACACAATAACTTTATTCTATTCATTCATTTATTTATTTTTTATGTGGTGCTGAGGATCGAACCCAGGGCCTTACACGTAAAAGGCAAGCATTCCACTGCTGAGCCATAACCCCAGCCCCTCAGGTGGAAAATCTTTAAGGGAAGAAAATAATAACTTTCCACCCAGATGTCTACCTTCAATGAAAATGCCTTTCCAGAATAAAGTTATCTTCAGAGAAAGAAAAACGGAGAGAGATCATTGCCAGCTCACCCACTCACAAAAAAATTCTAAAGGAGTCCTTAACAGTGAAAGAAAACTATGCCAGAGGTAAAGGGGGTGTGTGAGGAAGGGAGGATGTTAGGGTGGTAAGAATCAGCCTAAAAAATCTACTTCATTGTATTCACAATTTCCTGAATATATACATATGTCAAGCCTGAGCAGATGACACACAAGATACATATATTGCTTAATGTATTTCAATTTCATTTCTTTAAATTTGTAAACAAAATTCTTGAATTCATTTTAAATGTTGATTGAAATATTTTAAAGACATGTATAGTTAAAGAGATGAACTGGTATCTACCAAGATTCTTGTCTTCACAATTTCCTTACTCTTAGTTGTATGGTGGTAGACTATCAGACTTCACATTTCATAATTTACATTCAAGTAGATATTCCCAAATATGTATAAATTAATTACACTAATGGCAGCTGTCATGCAAGCTAGGAATGAGGCCGAAATGGGCCAGAATGGTGACTATAGGATTAATAGAAATCAAGAGCCTAATATATGCTGATTCCCAGAGAAACATAGTAACTAACAGGAGACAGATAGATTGAAAGCAAATTGCTGAGGGGAAAACATCCAGTACAAACAGTAAAGCATAAGCAATATATAGTGGTTGCAGGTCTGTATTCACATCACATAAGTCAGACTTTAAGATCAAGTGTGTTGCCTGAGATAAAGAGGGATATTTCATAATGATGAAAATAACATTTCCTTGATATGGATTGAAAGTACATGCTTAACAGAACAAGATTCTGGCTTGCTTTTGGAATGATAACACATGAGAGAAAGCAGGTATTTTGGCCTGAACAACTGGAAGGGTTAATTAGCCATTTAATTTCATTTAGTCTGGGAAGCCTGAAAGCACCAGGTATGAAAAACTCAGTGATTAACTCTGAGATGCTTATCAGACCTTTAAATAAGGCTTGGGGATATTTCCAGCCTGGGGATATTAGGGAAATATTTAATGTCCTGAAAAGAAATGAGATAATCAGGGAGATGCATACAGATGAGAGGAGTTCCCAAATCCAAACCCTGGGACATTTCAACATTAAAAAAATTTAGATATAGTAACAATTGCAAACATCTATAATAACAACAAAGAGTTCCAAACTGAGTTCCAGGAATACAAAATTTTTATATATAAAATTGATACATAATTTCTTGTATATTCCTAAATGAATATAGGACTCCATAATTTGGAACATATGTATAAGTAAATACACATTCATTTAATCATCAGAACAACCTTATGCAATAGATACAGTTTATCATCCCCAAATATGGAAGATTCCTTCAATACTTTCTTTCTTTCTTAAATACTGAAGAGCCAATTAAGTACCCAAGTTCTCACAGCTAGGTGCTAAGTACTGAGCATTTGCACTCAGGCTGAGTGCAGAGTTAGTAGCCTCTATTACTGCACCCTATCCTCTTATGAAGCACCACTGGCAATGGTCCCTAGAAGGAAGCATCTCATGAAGTCAGGGAAAAATCAGGGCAGAATGAGGGCCTTGTGTCCTGGAGGGAGGACTGGTGGGCAAGGTTTGAAGCTGTTGGGAAGGGGGGTGTCCACTAAAGGATGTTGAGAACAGGGCATTAGCTAGCCTAGAGAGTCACTGGGCACCTGACAGAGCAGTTCCTCCAAAAAAGGCTGGTAAGGTGTGATATTAGGAGTGACTGTGAAGAAAGAAAGTGAAAATTGACTGTGGGTCTTTCTTTCAAGAGCAGAAAACAATACAGCAGATGTGGGGTGAGGTGCTCCAAGGAAATATGCCTTAAAGACAAAGGATGCAACTGTCAGTTTCCGGATTCCCTGTTAATTGGAGTTCTGCAGCATTGAAAGGCAAAAGTAAAGTAGTTCTGAAGGTCTCAGGGTGACTTTGTTAGGAGTGATGGTCCTAAGAAAAAGAGAAGGGGACTCCTTGTGCAGGGCCAGAGGTTGGCCTCAGGCAGGAAGAAGGGCCTGTCATTCACAGGGGAGTGAAGGAAGGCAGAGCACCTGGGCCCCCTGCGGGGGATTAACCTCCCTGGGCAGAAGGCAGAGTGGGAAAGGGTAAAGAGGAGACAGGGATGTAATAAGAACTAAGGATGAAAACAGGGTGGAGCTAGTGGGGCCACATGATGGATGTGAAATATGCGACTGGTGGGGCTAAGGGATTGTTGGAGTGAACTGGGAGAAAGACTGGGATTGCAAGATAATGAGATGCTTGAAAATGAGATGATGTCTTTAATGTATCAGAGTAACATTCCATCCCAAATACTTGTAAAATATGACTACGAATTTCCAAACACTAAAGATGCAATTGATGTGCTTCCAATCTGTAGCTTTTTGGGTGCTTTATTTCTGTGGTCAGTTCTAACCCCAGGACTGCTGTAACACCCCATCTCTCTTTCCAGGACACTCAGGTCTGTCTTCACTTCCATTTCTTAGTCCTAATACCTTAGTCTTCACATAGCTTCAAAGATCTTCTCCACTAGAGGAATGCTGTAATACCCTGCTTTCTCTTGTCACTAATTTTTCTATGAATGTTCAATTATAGTTTCCTTGCATATACTTTCCATTATTATATATAAGAATTTAGCTTTTCAAGAGGAAAACAGAACTAACATTAGTTTGATTCAATATATCTCCAGATTTTCTTCAGCTTGGCACATAATTTTTGTCTTTATTCATTGGAGAACACTCAAAATAGCTTTTCCTAAAAAGGAAATTACTTTCTTGATAATTTATGCCTTTTTGTTGTTTCCCACCACCAAGTGCTTGTCAAGGCTCAAGGTGATCTGAGACCCCAAGTTACTTCAATTCCCCTCTTGAATATGGGTCCCAAGAATTGTATTTAACACTATGTCAACTCATGAAAACAGTTTTTGTATGCATTTATACTATACAAAGGTAAATAACACTTGGAAGTAATGCTTGTTATTTAATATTATTTAATATGTCGGCCTCAAGTTTTAAAAGTTATTTTTGAGGAATGCCCTACACCTAAATACTTCTCTGTAAAGAGTGTATTGCTTGCTACTTGGTCTGTGGGAGAGGAGTGAACATTTGTTCTGGTGAGTCTCTAATAGGAGCAACCTCAGATTGGGGATGTGTTACGATTTAGATTTGGAATGTCCCCCCAAAAGGTCAGGTGTTGACAGCATGCTTCCCAATGTAATGAACTTCAGAGGTGGGGCTTTTAGACAATGATTGGATCATAAAGCCTCTGACCTCATCCATGGTTTAATCCATTTGGTTAATTAATCCATTGATAGTTGAATAGACTCCTGGGAGGTGGGCCTCAATTGGAGAAAGAGATCACTGGGAACATGCCCTGGAAGACTGTGCTTTCTTCCCTCCCCCCACCCCCTTGCTTTCCAGATACCATTGTCCAAGCAGCTTTCCTGCACCAGGCCCTTCCACTATGAGGCTTCTGCAGTGTAACTGGCCAACCATAGATGGAGACTCCTGAAACCTCAAATCAAAGTAAATGTTATTTCCTTTAAATTGTTCTAAGATATGTTGGTCATCGCTGTCAATGAAAAGCTGAACAATACCCAGGGATCATTGAAAATATAATTCACAATGGACACATAATTTCAAAATTTGAATGCAGTTTTAAGTATGGATATTCACTTCATAATTTTTTTCCAGATTTGAAAGAGTGAACTTTTTTTTCCCCCAGAATATTTTCTGAATCCTCAGCTCAAAACTTTCCATCTCTACCACTCCATATTTTCACTTATGTTCCAAAGTTCTTTTCTTAGGGTGACTCTTCCATTTCTTACACAGACAGAGTTCCATGAGAAAGTACCTTGTGAAAATTTTTTTATAGTCAGATGACATTGAGAATTTATTAACCACATTGACTCTAGCCAAAAGATGAATCCTTATTTTCATCATGAAACCAAAAGCCTAACTCCTTTTTATCATATTTTTACTTGGAAGAACCAGGCTAAATGCATTTATAATTTACTACTCCCTTAAAGGAAACAGTAATGGGCTTTTAGAAAAAAAAAAAAAACCTTCCAGAGCACACTTACATGTTTACCAATATTAAAGCACTGAGTTTTTTTCTGCAATAATTTAATGGCCCTCATATAAGAATTATCCCCATACAAATGCTTAAATGCTAAGTACCTCCACATTAGTCATCAAATAAAGGTTCAATTAAATACATGTTTATAGGATACCTATTATGCAAAAGAGTACTCCAAGCATCAATTCAAAGGCACATAATTCATTCACAAATATTAGTATGCTGAAAAGACAATGAAAAATATAGCAGGAGGGAAGTATGTCAAGCCCTCCACCATCAGTGACACCAAACCGCTCAGTCTTTCCTGCCCTAGCCCAGCACTGCTCTGCTTCCACACCTGGGATTCTTCAGTCTTCATCTTGGACAGCTTGGAAATGCTGCTTCTCTAATGTCTGCTTTGATCACACAATTTTCACCCTATGAGTTGGTACCTATCACAGTGTCACCACCAAATACATAAGTGTTGGTGCATTCTTTTATCATTTCTAATTGTCATGCTACCCTTCCATTCCTCTTATATTGAAAAATAAAAATGGTTACTACTGCTACCAGGAGGTCAAGTCCAGTGAGAATTGTGGAGAAGGCAGAGACTTTGGGATAAATAACACAGAGTCAGGGGTTGAGTGTGTCCCTCACCACTGCAGCAGGCATGAGAACCACCATTCACACGCACAGCCTCCTTTCCCACAGTTACCTGCTGGCGAGGCCAGGTGGGGGGTGGGAAAACCACACACTGTACAGAAAGACAGACAAAGTCAGATCTTCTCCAAGTTATTGCACCCAAGTTCAGCTTTCCCAGATAACTTTGAATCATACTGATTTTCTTCTAAGATTTCAGGGTAATTGACAAGACATATAGTAAGTATCTGGAAGAAGTGGGTACTCAAGAAATGGCCATTCAGCGTCTTTCTTGAGGGAATTAACACTAGGTCCATCCCGTGTTCTACTAAACACACTGGGTTGCCACCACAGGCAGCAGATGTAGGGAAATGAAGAGGCTGAGGGTGACAGCCAGAGACCCAGCAGGGCACCGCAGAGCTGCCTGGATGGGGCCTCCAGGAGGTCCCAGCGGAGACTCCGGGCAGCAGGCAGTGGGACCCCCATGCATGGACACAGGTGCCACCTGGAGGGTCCCTGAGCTGTGGCAAAGAATTCACCCTTTCAATTGTGTGACAACCTCCTGCAACAGAGACAGGAACTGAATATCAATCAAGCCAAGAACAGAGAGAGAACAGGCCGAGGCCCTGCAGCAGGAATTAATGTTGCTTGTGGTGAGCCTTCTCCAAAAGGCTAGATGCATGGCACAGTGATTCCCCAAATCCCTAGGATCGACTGAGACGGTTTCAATCTTTAACCTGTTTAATGAGGCTTATAATGAGATCCAAAGTTATTGGAAGTCATTTAGAAACCATTTTTGTGAAACTTTGCCTTTACTCAGCCTAAACTTTAACTGAAAAATGATTGTAAATCGCCTTTTTTGTTCCCCAAGTGGAAGCTTGTCAACATTTTCTGGTCACCACGTAGCAAAGTATGAGCACATTTGCTGGGATGGAATTCACTGTTATCACATGCAAATCAGAGTACTTCTCTTCCTCTATGAAGTTCCAGTGGTCAGATGTGAATACCCTGAAAGGAAAGAGAGCAGGCTGTAGCATCATCTTAGCTATCTATCTTTGAATCTATCTTGATGTTGGAGAAATCATTGAATCTTGAAATAATGCTGCCAAGGTCAAAGGAGAAGCATCAATTTGAGGAGCGGGGAGAGGCTGGAGATCCTGCCCACACTAGGACAGAGCTATACTTCAACACCTCAAATCCTGCCCAGGACTCCCAGACTTCCGTTGTGTTCTTCAGGGTCATCTGATAAGTTATATTTTGTGTACGCATGCAAGAAAGAGTTCTTGCTGTGCTCGCCTTCAGGACGTCTCATCCAGCACACCCTCCAGGATGCACAGCAATGCGAGCACTTACCAGATAAAGCAGATGGAGGAAAAGAGCTGGCTAGGTGCATCCCCAGAAAGACAATGGCTGGAAAGTCACTCCCTCATGATGCTACCAGCTCCATTTCTGGATTTATATAATTAAAAAAAAATCTCTTTCTAATACTATACTGCACCTTATTCCTTGCCATTTCTTAATCAGTAAGAAATTATAAAACTAAAATGAGTAAATCATCTGTGACTTAGAAAAATAAATTTCGTTGAACTCCAAGCCAGAATCCAAATTGCAAAGGCTTGGAATGAGGGGGCAGTGCAGGTTTGGGAGGAAGGAAAGTTAGCAGGCAAGGCAGAGAAAGGACACTGGACTGAAGTCATTAAAAAAATACAGCTTAGGTGGTAGAGTGCTTACCTAGCATGCCAAGGCCCTGGGTTCAATCCCCAGCACCACTACCATAAAAAAAAAAAAAGAAAGAAAGAAGTGTGATTTAGGGCGAATGAGATGGAGCTGATAGAGCTGAGCTGAGCATTAGCAGCAGGAGGAAACAACCATGAAGAGTACAGACAGAGAAGACCATGAGGGACAGGAATGAGTGAGATTTGAGAAGCCCACATGAAATACCTTTGACTTTTTAAGGTGACTCAAATTCACAGGTCTGTAAGCAATCTCAGGAGCATCTAAAACAACCTCCTAAGTGCATGTATTTCTTCTTCAGCACTCAGCAAGAAGAGACAGGCAGTTTCTTCCTGAAACTTCTAGTGGTAGTGGCATATTATCACATGAGATTTAAAGGGTTGCTCCTGAGTAGCTCAAATGGTACAGTGCAGTAAGTAGAGGAAAAAGTGGAAGCCCTTAAACTTCCCACTGATCTGTTCCCAAAGCTCCACTCTATTTTCCTAACAGCCATTCCAAATACTTTCTTCCTGAGGTTAATTATAATTCTTACTTTAGCAGAGTAACAGATCCCGACCTGTCGTTTAAAATACAGCCTGCCCATCCCAGCCTGTTTTCAGAGGCATGTCTGTTAATATTGTTTTTCATCTGGAAAAGCCTTAGAGTTCCTCTCTCTCTCCCCACTTTCTTTCCTCTGTTCCTCCTTCCTTTTTTCTCTCTCTCTCTGTGTGTGGCTATATTTCTTGTTGACTTCTCATTTCTCCCTTGGCCTCTTTCTTCTTTATTTAAGGTCCCTACCGTGCCTGTGTGCTCGGGTCTGTGCATGGAGTTAGCTCAGATGCCTCTCTTACTCAGGACGAGACATGATCAGACCCGCTTCCTTTGAACCGTGTGCATTTATTTCTCCCTTCCCATGTTCTAAGTGTCAGCACTTATTGGCACCTGCCATTGTGCTTTCTCCTTAGATTTGACTCCTAAGTTCATGTGATCTCAGACCCATAGATTGTGTCATCACGTCATGACATGGTTTCTGATACACTTTATAATAATTTCCCCCAGAAACTGCCAACAATCCTTCCTATTGATTTCCTTTATCCCTTGACAGACAAGATTTCTAGCATTCTACCAATTTACAGCTATATCAGGCCCTTCTTTCTCCTCCTCCTTTAAGCTTAAATTCCTTGTCATGAAATCAATAAAACTCAAGGAAAGTACATTTTAAAAAAAAAATCTTCACACTAGTTATCCAGCCCTAAAAAGAGAAGCCATATATTATGCAGTGTGTTCCAGAAAGTGAAATCCCACCATTCACCTTAGACATAAAACGTTGTCAAATCTCTACTTCATGTGAAACATTCATTTTCGGGACTTTCCAGGCTCTTCTTCGGATTCCATACACTTATGTAATGTTTTTGCTCCATCCCTTCTTTTCTTTACGGTGAGATTTGTCACCACACTGATTCACCCTGGAACTTTAAGTAGACCATTGATCACTCTCAAGTCACTAGACTTTCTGGTGTAAATGAAAAGACAAGTTAGACCTCTTCATTTTTCTAATGGAGTTTTCGGGATGTTACACCAAAAATGTGAGTCAGTTACCAATTATGTTCTTGTTACCGAATAAGTTACTGAGTATTAATTACTAATTGATTTGTAATTGTTATAATAACGATTATGTTATTGTTACTGGATAAGCTACTGATTTCTGTCTGAAGGCATAGTGAAGCCAAAAACAGCCTCAAGAAGTGATGTCATCTTACTGGTGACCTCAGCAAAGGCTGAAGTTAGATTTTTGTAGTTTTAAAGACTGGGAGAAACGCATGGCATGGTGTTGAATACGTCTATCCACTTTTCAAGCCTTCAGTAATGAGTCTCCACTCTCACAGTGTTAAGTCCTTTGCAATTTGAGAAGCAAAAGCACCTGCTGGGATCTGTGAATGGCCAGCTACTCCCTAAATGCCTCCCAAGCACCCTGCTTTGCGTCTTTGTCTAATGCATGGTATTTAATAAACCTGGCATCCCCCATCTGTGGGGAGAAAACTGCTCCAGGTGGTATTCAAAACCTCCGATGCCTTCCTGGCTCTGTTATTTAGCTGCACCAGCTGATGTGTTGAAGAGAAAGCTAAAGGGCGAAGACACTGACAAATCCAGGTCTGTGAGATCTTGGTGAGAAATTGCCTCTCTGACTCATTACAAACCAAAGCTCTTCTCCGGCCCCCACAGTGTGGTCTGTAAAATCTCCTATGACTCATTAAGCCAAATAGCCTGTCCTTCAGCCTCACTGTCTGTTGGGACAGTGTCAGAGAAGAGAGAGAGAGGAAAGAAAAAAAAACCCATCATTGTCTTTTAACTGTTTATTCAAATGTTAACTTCCAATAGCTCTTCTCTTTTTCTAAAATCAATATTCCTTTTATTTTTAAAACATATTGTACATACCCTGTTCTTCTTCCCCTGAGGTACTGGGGATCAAACCCAGGAGTGCTCTACTGCTGAGTTACATCTTCAGTCTTTTTTGTTTTTTACTTTTTAAATTCTGACATAAGTTGTCCCTAAATCACTGGGGCTGGCCAGGAGCTAGAGATCCTCCTGCCTCAGCCTCCTGAGTAGCTGGGATTAAAGGTATGTAGCACCACACCCTGCTTGTAAAGCCCCTCTTGAAGTTGCTTTTGCCTACTTTCTTTCAGTAAGCTCTTTATATTTATTTAGATAGTTATCAATATTCAGAGCCCATACCTATGTGTTGATTCTTTTTCCTTATATGAATAAGAAGATTTCTCTGGAAAACTGTTTGAGTCTGATTTTAGTCAAATGCAGACTTCCATGATATGGAATGTTCTCTTGCCTCTATCCTCTAAATATATTTCAAATAGTCTGCAATAATTGAAGTTATCTATATTTATAATGTGCTTCAAGGTTATACTGCTAACATTGAACTGCTGTTTGATGAGCACACCAAACACATGGAATATTTTATTTGTATTGAATATCTACTTTCGTTTTTTGAAGTCTACATTTAAATTTTAATGTATTTTTATCTTTCAAATTTTTAAAATTAATCATTGTTATTTTAATTGTATATATGTGGGGGCTTCGAGTGATAGTTCTGTATACCGTGTACACTGATGGAGTCAGGTAATCAACATTTCATCTCTGTCATCCTTTGTGTTTGGAGTCCTTGAGCTTCTCTCTTGTCGTGATTCATAAAATATGTAATGGATTGTTGTAAATTATTGTCACCCCATCATGCCCTAGGAAGTCAGAACTTATTCGGAAGGTTCCTCCAAGCGATGACTCACTCAGAGGGTGACTGCTGGAGCCTCTAACCATCACTCTTCTACATTCACGTGTGCATTTCTAGCATCCACTGTGACACAGACCTAGTGGTACTGCTTCTCTGTGTCTGGCGCACCTCACTGTACATAAAATCCTCCAGTAACATCCATTCTTCTGCAAATAGTGTAGGGAATGATTTTTTTAAAATAAGACCCTAAAAGCACAGGAAACAGAAACAAAAATAGACAATTAGGATCATATGGGACAAGGGACCCTCTGCACAGAAAGGGAAACTATCAACAGTGTGATGAGTCAACATGAAGAAATTGCCAACTATTCATGTGATAAACCATTAATATCCAGAGTATGTAAAAAACAAACAAACAAAAAAAAACCTCAAAAAATAAAACACAAATACTCCAACCAAAAATTGCACAAATGATATGGACAGACATTTACCAAAAGAAGAAAACTAAATGGCCAACTAATTTATGAAAAAATAAAAATTAAAAAAAAAAACACACTCAGAAAGTCAAGGGCTATATGTTGTCTCCAATATATGGAAACTATAGAGAAAAAGAAGAAAAGGGATCTCATGAAAATAGAAGGGATTATTACATAACAGTGTATCTGTTGCCTGGATTGGCAACCAATGAGAATTACTCATTGAGCGCTCTGACCCATGGATACATGTATGTGGTTTCTTCTGACTAGGATTCAATGTATAATGTCCCAACAAATTTGGAGAGGGTAAACCTTGCTCCAAACATCCTTGAAGACTAAAGAGTAGTCTATTATGTGATTGGTACTGTGCTAAAATGTCGCTGCCTAAGATCAATAGACAGCTCTGGAGAAGTGACTCCTCCTTCATTCGCTGGGAAAACCAGCACTTATGGAGTTGTAGCTGGTCTTGCTCCGATGCTCATGCTGTTTCTAGAGCACAGTCATTTCCTGAATGAAACGTGAGTGGCAGAGATTCATGTTTCCTTGAAATATAGAGAAGAAGTTGAACATCATAGGTAACAGCATCAAGTATTTTAAAAGCAGCTATTAGAGACAGAAAACAATTGTTTAAAAGGTTTTCAAGGACAACGTATCTGGAGATACAGAGATGACTGTGCATCATCACAATCATCTCTCTGCAGGTCTGGGACTCAAGGATGAAATATTCCCAAGAGTCTTCCTCTGTGTTTTTTGTGTGTCACACTTCCTAATTAAAATAAGACTTTCCCTTATTTTGGTATCCTTTTGTCCTCTGAGCTTTAAAAGTCCACTTTAAAACATCACTGGATTAAAATATATGTCCCTAGAGAGTTAAAGATAAAATAGTACTTGTTTTATGAAACTGAAACTCTCTAGCTAAAAGTGAAGAAATCTATACTAACTACAGCTGGTAAAATCATTTTCTTTTTCATAACTTACATGGATTATAAGTATGTCAATCATCATTATATATTAATGAGTAGGCATTTAATTAGCACTGGTTTCCAATTTCTAATTAAGTTTCATAATCAATCATTACCATTTACTGCCTTGTATCTATTGATTTGTTCTAATGGGAACTAGAAATGAAATTTATAAATATTTTCAATTTGAGAATGAATTGTTCATTTGCAATTTAATAATAAATAATATATAAATTACAAGGAAGTATCACATGTATCTTTGAAAGAGAAAAAGAAAGTTGCAAATAACAAATTCAACCCAAATTATATTTGAAGCCTTATTTAAATGGGTAGAAATGTTTAAGAGGAAAAGTGAGTTAAACTCTTTCCTAAGAAGAAGAAAATCAAAAGTAGTATTTGACTTTATGTCTTTCAGTTACTAAAATACATATCAAAATGCTTTTGAAATGCTTGAAATAATAAGTGGTAATATTTAAGAGATTATATCTCTTCCAAAATTCTTGTGAGAATGAAAGGAAAGAAAATCTAATCAATGTAACAAAATATAGAAAACAGAGGAAACAACATGTAACCAGTAAATACTAATGCAGAAAATAGTGTAATAATGTTGATATCAGCCCCAGAGAGAAAGATCAATAAGAAAAACTAACAATGAACAAAACACATGAAATAAGTGCATCAGAAAGAATATAACCCACATACATATGAGTAAAACAGAGTAATTTAGACATATTTACAAGTATAAGTAAGAAGTCTTAATAAAAACAGCAAGCAAAAAAGAACTCACGGAAAACCATATTAACACAGGCAATTTTGTGTTAATAAGTACATATTAAATAAGGAGAAAACATAAAATTTCATTCACTAAATACTATTCCATTGAAATGTAAAGGCATAGCAAAATTTGATGAGACAGAAAAATATACCTGGCATTTATTGATTATAAATAGTGTGGTAGATTTTTAAATGGAATTATTCTATTATATATTTTAATAGATATCTCTGGGGATCATTGATACTCTTTGAATCAAATGAAAATATGTGAGACCCAACAGAGACCTCACCTCCAACTCCAATACTCTTATTCCTTGTGAAAAGAAAATTTAAAAAATACTATTATAGAGATGATTGTTTGGCAGTAATACAAAGAAAAAACAATTTTGAGATTAACATACTCAAATTTGTCAGAGTAAACAAAGAATGGAGAAGAACATCGAGGGGTAAATAATACAATTGAAACAAATTTTCAACATATGCTAATTTTGAGATAATTTATTTTGATCCCCATAGAAAATGTTTTGTCATGTTCTCATAAGAGAAAATATCAAATATTTTCCAATTTTATAGGATTATAATTATATGGGATAGATTAATTATATAGGATTTGTTCTCTGACAATATTGGAATAAAATTTGAAATGTTGCTTAGAACTTACATTTGTTTTTGTATGTTTTTTACCTAAATATATTTTGAACCAGAAATGAAATACAAACCTCAATTCTTTACAGTTTAACAATTAATCATAATGAGAACATCACATACAATGTAACAAATAAAATTCAAAATTGGTCTTAGAAGAAAGCTCATAGTGTTAAACAGCTTTATCAGTAAAAAATATGTTATTTAAGCATCTAATTTAAAAATGAGATAAGTAAGGAATAATAAATCTAAAAAGAAAATTTAAAAATGAGATATAGGTCAAAATTAAAGATGTCTTGTTTGATTGACCTTCACAGGCTCAGGCTCTGTGCTTTCCACATGCTGAGGTTTGTGGCAACACTGTTCTAAACAAGTCAGTGGCAACATATTTTTGCAACTGTCACATTTGGTTAATTCTCATAGTATTTTAAACCTTTTCATTATTGTATCTTCTGTGGTGATTTGTGATCAGTCATCTTCAAGGTTACTATTCGATTTCGGGATGCTGCACACCATGCCCACAGAAGACTGCAAACTTGCTGAGTATTGGGTGTGTTCTGAGTGCTCTACTGACCAGTTTTCCCCCAGCTCTCTCCCTCTCCTTTGAGCTACCTGTTCCCTGAGACACAACATACTGAAATTAGACCAGTTAATAACCCTTCTGTGGCTTCTGGTTGTTCAAGTAAAAGGAATAGTTGCACATCTCTTGCTTCAAATCAAAGCTAGAAATGGTAAATGAGGAGTCACGTTGGAAGCCAAGTCAGGCCTAAAGCCTGGCCTCTGGGGCTGAGCAGCTGGCCATGTTCTGGATGCAGAGAGAGAGTTCTTCAAGGAAATGGAAAGTGATTCTGCAATGGACACAACAAAGATAAGAGAGTGAAGCTGCCTTATTACTAACACAGAGAAAGTCCTAGTGGTCTGGAACCAAGAGCAAGCCAGGCCCAGCATTCCCTGAACATAATGCAGAGTAAGGAACCAACCCTCTTCCATCCTCTGAAGGTGGAGAAAGGTTTGAAATCTCAATTCATGAGGTTTAAGGAAAAAAAGGCATCTCTTTATAACCTGGTTTACTGAATGTTTTAGCACTGTTGAGAACAACTGTTCATAAAAAGAAACTCCCTTCAAAATAATATGGCTTATTGATAATTCACCTGGTCACCCAGAGCTTGGATGAGGGTCTACAAAGAGATCCATGTCTTTTTTCATGTCTGCTAACACAGCACCCATTCTGCAGCCTGTAGATCAAAGAGCCATTTTCATTTTCATTTTTAGTTTCACTATTTAAGAAATATATTTTGTAAGCCCATAACTTTCAAAGACAGTGATTCCTAAGATAGTTTTGAGAAAAGTAAATAAAAAATCTTCTGGAAAGGAGTCATCAGTCTAGATGTCATTAAGAACATTGATGACTCAGAAAAAGAAAAAAAAAAGGCCAAAATAGCAACATGAAAAGACATTTGAAAGAAAATGACTGCAGCCTTCAAGGCTGAGTTTGAGTTAATCAAGATTTCAGTGGAGGAAATAACTGTGTATATCGTGGTGATAACAATGGAAATAAAACAAGAGTTTAAGAGAGCAAAATTACTGGTAATATATGAGTTTATGGTCTGAAAGAGCAAGTGCAGAGTGTGTCTCCGAGAGGACAACCAGACATTAAAATATTTAAAAACTAAGGGGGAAAGAAAAGAAAAAAAAAAAAGGACCAGGTTTAGGATAAAACAGAAATTCCTGAGCGGGGGTGGAAGGGAGATAGCCAAAATTAAACAATATAAATTCAACAGTAGAAAATATTTCTAACATATTTATGATAAAAATCCAAACAAATTATTGGTCATCTCAATGAGAAATCATACCAAGCTAAACCATGGTATACTTCTGAAAAGGAAGAAGAGAAAACTTTACAAGATTCAGGGCAGAAAGAAAAAGTTGCACTCCAAAAAAAGGTCAAATGGACACTGCATTTCTTTTCTGTAGGTGATAACTTGAGGACTATCCTTACACAGGCATACCCCAGAGATATAAGTCTGAAATCCAAGGATCTGGGCTATAATCAATGAGTTAGCATTCATGTGTAAAGGAGAAATAAAGATGTTTGAAGAGCTGCTAAGAGTTCAGGATCCCACACACATATGGATTTGGGGAAACTGTTTAAGGACAGACTGTACCCCACAACAGGGAACAGAAGAAACACCTAAACTCATGCAGATAGATGAGGAAGAACAATGAGGGAAAAAATGCTAGGGACTTGATACATATATTTAAAACATGGAAATGTGATGTGTCTGGGAATGTGTCATATGAGTGTTAATTAAGAACAAAGTTGTCTTTACAAATTAGTGAGTACTCATCTCAAAAATCTTGTAATTGGAGGGAAGAAAGATAAGAGAAATAAAAACATCGTAAATATGCGTTCTGGGAGTAGAAAGAAGGTATAAGTGAAAATAAAACTATTCTAAAGTTATCATTTCAGTGAGGCTTAAAAATAATCATACTTAAGTGAAAGAAATGTTTATTTTGGTGGGAGGAATTGATTAGCATATTATTTCCCGTCAATTTATCATATATGTTTGCCTAAAAGACTGACATAATGGGAATATTCATTACCATAATGGAAAAGTATATTAGAATTTACAAATAATGAGAGGAAGGGAGATTGAATAAATAAAAGACAGGTCAAAGAAGGAAGCATTGAGAAGTGTTTAAAAAATCATACAAAGGAAATGTAAAAAGAATAAATCTAGCATAGTGATGGTGCCACTAAATGATCCCATCAGATGTCACAGGATGTTGGATTAAAATGCAAATCTCTTCTAAATTTTGTTTAAAGTATTACAACTTAAAGTAAATCAAGGAAGGAAAGTATTTAGTAAAGAGATATTTTAAAATGTAGCAATAAAAGAGCAGTATTTTTAACATATGTTTTACAAATAAGAGCACCAAAAAGCACACAGTATATAAATGATTTGAATGGCATACTATGGGGTGTAGCTATGCCTCCATTTACCTGAGTGCAAGGAACAAGAAAGCAGTACATACATGAACAGTTTCTATTACAATGCAAGAAAAAGAAGCAAAAATTCGATTTTAATGAAAAAAACTCAATCTGACTTTCTTAGAATTTGACATAAGAAAAATATAAATGCAGTTGAGAAGATTAATCATTGAATCATCATCCTTTAAAGGACATATCCACATATAAAAATCCTATCAAGTGTTTAAAAATAGAGATTTTATTGACTACTGTTTCATAGAATGTCAATAAACTTACTATAAATTCATAAATTACTTTAGCAGAGTTTAAATTACAGAAAAATCACAACATCTCCAGAAAGCAATAAAGAATATTTCATACAATAATGAATGAGAAAAAACCTTTCAAAAAGAATTGTGGGGGAAAAAAAAATCCTTGAGTACTGACCAGGGTGGGGTTATAAAGGGCTTCAACCTGTAGCCGGCTTCCTGCCTAAGGGAATGTGTTGAAGTGTGGGTGTATGTGGTGCAGTTTATAGGGTGAAGTCCAAAGTTTCTAAATCCTTGCATGTAAACTCCTCACAATCCCACTGCGTTTGCAGAGTCTAAGATCCATCAGGTTTTTGAAAACACGATTAGGTAAGTGTTCAAAGCCACAGAGAATGTGGTGAAGTCATTAGCCAGCACCATTTCTCCCCTAAGGGTATTTGGCTATACTGACCCATTAGGAGAGTGAGAATTTTTCTTTGCTCCCAGCTCTGGGTCAAGACTGTGGAATCCCTACAATGGCATAAGGCCTGAGAAACACATTAGAGACTTGCAGGTATTTGGAACACTCTCTGCAGCTCAGAACAATCACTACTTGCTAAATTTAAAAAAAAAAAAATCTGTTCCTGATCCAATCAAACAGAAAACCAGCAATCGAAGCATCTATAAAATGAAAGTTATTTAGGAAGCTAAGTACCATAATTGATGCAGTATTAAATAATTTTCCCTTACTACGCAAACAGGCAAAGATGCCAGTCTTAAAAATTTTATACATTATTCCATAGGCCTTAATCACAGAAGGAAGGGAGAGGGAGGAAGAGCTGGAACTCCAGGTGCATCCACAAAGCCCAGCTTTTTAGTACTACTATTTGTAATGCAGAGGTAAAAAATTCTACATGCAGAAAATGAAAAGTAATTTGCATGTATAACACTAGATTTAATAGATGATTCTAGAAAGGTCAATATGTGAAAAACTACTATTTTTATATCCTAAGAGCAAAATAAATTGAAAATGAGGTAAAACACTACTTATGAAGACTTTAAAATCAAATATCAAGAAATAAACTTAAAGAAATATGTGCAGATGTCTGAAATAAAAGCTTTGGAATGTTTAAGGCAGCATAGTGTTTTAGTTTGCTAGGACCTCCAGAGAAGGTACAGAAGACAGGGTGGCTCAAGTGACAAGTATTTATTTTCCAACAAATCTGGCTGCTAAAACTCTGGGATCAGTGTCAGCAGGACTGGTTTTTTCTGATGCCTGTCAGTGGCTTGTAGATGAAATCTTCTCCCTTGGTCTCTCATTATGTAACCTCTGTGCACCTCTGTTTTAGAGTTCTCTTCTTATTAGGACATATTACATTAGAACCCACTCTGGCAACTTCATTTTAACCTGGTTACTTCTTTAAAAATAGTGAGAGTCTGAGGATTTCAGCATATGAAGTTTGAGGGGACACAATCTAGGTCATAAAACATAGTGAAACAATAGTGGAAATAAATAGAATAAAAGAAATACTAACAGTTGGAGCAGATGGAAGAGAGGAGACTGGTGTGTGATGTAACTGAGCCCAGTGCTCATTTGTCCTTGAAGGAAATCAACATCAGAAAATCCAAAAGTTAAAAAATCAAGAAAGAGTACAGAAATTGATAACAAGCATATCAATGAACAATATGGAATAATCACTGAAATAACTGAAAATAGGATTTTTGAAATGTGGTTGGCCCTACGAAGTTGAACTGTATCTAAGTAAGAAGTAACAGAAAACCATTTCTTGACTTTATAAAACTTTTGCGGACTACTTTTTAAGTTATATGTATATGTTGAAGACAAACAAAATTTACAATTAAATACTAAAAATATGTTAATTAACCAGAAAATAGAACTCTATCTGGTACACATGATGTTAAAGAAAGGAAAAGAAAATCAAGCTAAAGAGACCATAACCACACATTTCAAGGAAAACTTTGATACTCTAAGAGTGCATGAAATATTAATTTTAAAATTATGAATGTATTTGAATATATAAATCCATAAAATTGGCAAATCCAACTTAACCAACCTGGAAGGATCATTAAACTCAGAATGAGATCAAAGTGGCAAAGACTTCTCAACTTTACAGAACCAAAGATGCTATCAAACTTCGACTTCAACCACATTTAAAAAGTTCTATTTTCAGTTATTTTAGTGATTGTTCCCTATTGTTAGTTGATATGCTTGTTATCAACTTCTATGTTGTTTCTTGATTTCTCAACTTTTGGATTTTCTTATGTTGATTTCCTTCAAGGACAAATGAATAGTTGGGCTCAGTTACATCACAAACCTCTGTCCTCTCTCCAAGTGTTAGAATAAACTTTATATTAGAAATGTTTCTGGAAATAGAGGAATGACACTTCATATTTCCTTTTTTTAAAAAAAATACATACTCACAGGACATGCTCACAACTATAAAACAATCTCACTAACAGGAAACCCCACCAAATTCAGTATTAGAATAAATTAATTGTTAAACATGACCAAATAAATTGTATTTTAGTAAACCAAAGATGATCAATACTATAAATACACTATTATACCTAGTTTATTATGCTTGAGGTACATGTGTGTTTTATGATCTTCATAGATTCTGATGACACACTTTGTAAAATTTAAAAAAAAAATATTTGATTAAGAAGGACTTTATAAAATCATTGAAAATAACTATGTATCAATAGTAGTAATGTAATTATTTTACTTTTATCAATAGGGAACATTTTAGTTATTTGTCAACATATCATATAATGGTTCTCCCAAATCTCATTTATCAAAAATAGTGTGAAACAACTTATTTAGCATCTGTTTTGCACCATTGTTCCAGAAGTTATATCCACTTCAATAAAATGAGAAAATATTTTAGAAAAAAAGGTTGACTAGGAAATAAATTTTTTTGAAGAAGAAATGCAAAAGAATTAACTTAAACCCATTTTAATAATGTTTTTAATGATATTTCTAAAAAAATCTGTAATATTCTAATATAATCATCCATTAAAAAAAATGCTATTTCCAATAGCAAAAATACAACAAAGAATGAATTTAGAAGAAATATGCCACACTGATGCTCATGAAGAAAGCTGCACAATTCTACCAAGAAGCATGATTTGTGAAAAGAAGAAGCAAAGTAATGTTATTACACAGGAACATTCAGCGTTTTACATATCTATGTTCACTCCAATGCCACTGAAGACATTCAGTTTCTAGCAAATCCAATGGGAAATAGGGTGGGTAAGGGAGTGGATTTACAAAATAATAGTAACACAAATTTTGAAAAAGAAAAAATAATAAGCATACAATGGGGCAAGGGATTTGCCTAGCCAGATGTCAAAGCACCTTATGAATATATTAAATCTGCATTGTAAAAATTATAATTAACTAAAGTTCTGCAGTTCTATTGTACAGATTCATGTTCAGCCAAATACACAGAAGTGGATACATAATAACTGCTAGTATGTAATATTTGATTAAATGGGAGAAAAATATATCCATATTAAGATTCCCTCCAATCAGGCTAAATAAATTAATTAAATTCTTAAATATATCATGAATATTTTGAAAGATAAGGGGGCTACTCTGGAAAATAATGTTTGTGTGGGCAACCAAATAATTTGAATATCTTAAATCCTCTCACATACATGAAGATTGCAATTAGATTAGAAAAGAAAAATAATCCACATTAAATTGCTACACATAACTAGGCGACAAGGTATGCCAAAGACTGTGCAATAAGATGGGATATGGACCGTCAAGAACAGGGACAAACCCTTGGTGGGAGAGTAGTCATGTAGGAGAGAGGAGAAGGGAGAATGGTCTCTGGCTGCCCTGGGAATCAAAATCCCCAAACACATCAAAAAAGGACACATCTCCAAGAGGCAGAGTGCCCACTCATAACAGAGGGAGGAAGAGATCCTTCTGAGAACAGACATCCTGTATTTCAGGTGATTGTGTGACTTCTGTGCCCAGTGGTACAGGTGTACTAAGTGGCCTGAGCCTCAGCACTCTGAAATATTAAATCTCATCTAGAGAAAATGCAAGTGGGAAGTGGGGGAAGGCACCACAAAACAAGAATTCTGACATTCAGATTCAAATATAGTAGATTAAGGGACCTGAGTAGGTAAATCTCAGAGAGTGTTAAGAAGGGGATGCACTGCGGAGCCATCTTCCTGATGATTTCATGGTGCATGAAGAGAAGGATGCTGAGGGTATCCTAACTCGAGTTCTCCCCCACAAAAAGAAATGCCCCCAAAATAGAATTTAAAAATATTCCTAAAAATTAGCATCAGAAAAGTACTGGGAATACACCTTCCCCAGTGTCTTGAGTAGGACACATGAATTGGCCGACATCTTTATTTAGGTTAGGTGGCACCCAGGAGGTGGGTACATGTTATCTAGCCAAGAGACACTTAATATGTTCACATTCTTATGATGACCTAATCTTGAAAATGACATCCTGTCACTTCTGTGATACTGTATTTGTCAGAATCAGTTCAATAAATCCAACCCAGGTTCCAGAAGAGGGATTACAAGGAGGTCAAGTCCTCTAGGGCCCATCTTAGAACTGCCCACAGTACCACATCCTCTTCATGTGCAAAATATGTTGATCCCCCTCCCCAAGCCCTCAAATCCTTGCCCCACAACAGTATGGGCTCCAAGTGCAGAAAACCTATTACATAAAACAGGTCATGAGATAAATCAGGCTTTTAAATATAACCCCTTAGGCTCAGTTGTTTAACTATAGATCTTTTTTCAAACTGTAATATTTTCTCAAAACTTTGAAACTAAAGAGACAAGTTATTGCTCCCCCAAATCCAACATCCAATGACGGAATAAGCATAATACAAACACTATACATATTTCTGTTCAAAATGGGTGAAAATGGAAACAACAGAGTTACTGGTCCACAATGATTCTGAAATCCAGATGAAGAAATATTGAAAATGTGGATTAGCTGTCAAGGTCAGAGTATAATTACCCATAATTTTTTGCTCTGCCCTATAGACTGTTGGTTCTTCCTCTAAGTTATCACTACTTTTTCATTAAAGTTAGCATATTTTTTCAGCTGGCCAATTCTCTCAGCCAGGGCAGTATTGGGATTCCAAGTGCCTCTCCTCATTCTGGATTTTTTTGTCTGGCAATGTTTCTGCATATATAACTCCTTTTATAATAATAGTTGAATAAACTAATGAAATGGTTTCCCGCAAAGAGAGAGGAAAAACAGAGAGGAAGGATCACAGGTCAATGTACTTGTTTGATAGACTCAACTTTCAAAGTTTGTAAATATGTCACATAAAACTAGAAAAATAGATGAAATACTTAATATTGACTCTCCCAACATTAATTTCAATCAGAAATATCCTTCAAAATTGAGAATATTTTTCCTTTGGAAATATATTTCTATAGTAAAAGAACTCCCTTACTTTGTAGCAGAAAAGTTTAGAAACACTAGGAAACACATTCTCTCTCTCTCTCTCTCTCTCTCTCTCTCTCTCTCTCTCTCACACACACACACACACACACACACACACACCCCACACACACACACACCATACATGCACTCCATGCAACTAGTTTATGGAAACTGAAATTTATCCCCCATTCCCCATTTTTGGAATCAAGAGTTCAAAAGAAGTAATGAATTCTAGGTCTGGAGTTGGAAGTGTCCAAAATGAGACTGGAATACTTCTTGTTAACAATAAAGCTGGTAATGTTCTCGAGCATCTGTTAAAAGCACAAGAATGTCAAATGAAGCAGCTCCTTCTGTCCAAATACAGAAAAGAATGACCATGAGTTATTGAACTACAGAAAAATCTTCTAGTATAAAATGGAAAGTTTGTCTTAATTTATTTATTTGTTTGGTTTTGTTTTTAGTAAGGGAATTAGAACTCATAAATCCAGGAATAAAATAAAATTAGAAGGCCATAAATTTTCAATTCTAAATGAAATAATACATGTAACCAATAATCATCTGTGGCAGCAGAAGCAATTAGTACAAAATTAATGGAGAATTTTATAATATCTTTAATAATTTTAGATAAAATTTATACTTTATATATTTTACAATTCTATAATGACAGCATTTTAGAATTCAGGGTGGCAGCATTTTGACACTTTAGTCAAGTAGACAGCTAGACATGTGGTCACCTGCAATGTGATTCAAAGAAATATATATATTTCTTATGGATTATTTTTGGAGAAAAAAAAGAAGAATATAATCAAATTTCTAAGTCATATTGGTAGTTAATAGGAAATGTGGGACTTATATGAGTATATTAAATAATTCCATTAGGATACAATGAACTCAATTCATAGTTGGGAAAACTTAATGACAAATAACAGTATTTTCAACCTGCAAACAAATAGCACACACAAATTGTTCTATCAGAAATTTTAAAATGAAAAGCAAATATAGGAGAATATTTAAATTATTTAAACATATTAGTGGTCTTCATAAATATAAAAATGCAGTTACAATCATTACGTAATCCTTAAAAGTCACATATGCCTATCATACCTGATCATTATGTAAGCCCAAAACAATTGCTTAGACAAAAAGTAATCACTAACTTCTGTGGACACAGATTATCATATAAATGAAAAAGGAAGTGAGTGATCATGAAAATTGCAACAGTTCCAAATTCAATCTCAAAATTTTGGCTGTGTAGTAGAAGACTCCAATGCCTCAGTTTCTCTCTGTAGTAAATGGCGACAATGCTCCATTAAACATTTATAGTTGCAAAGGACTGAATGAAATGTTGTATTTATATTTTAGAAAGCAGTCATGTATACAAGTGGAATAGAAACATGTCTCAGGCGTTTACAGGAGGCATCACATGGAGTTAATAGGTGGCTTTGAAAACTTTCTCAAAAGCCAGAAAGAAATTGAGAGCTCATTTCTGAGTGAAAAATCCAGTGAACTCTGCCATGTTATTTTAAATCTCTGCCAAAGCATCTGGTAGTTTGCATGGTGGGCAGTCCAAAACAGAAAAGGGGGGGGGAACAATTTGCTACATGAATGAATGACTGGAATAGGGCATGTAGAAATTCCGGATTTCCACTGGGCTCTAGGTGGAGACTTTTGCTAAGGATGGGACAAAAATCATCCTTGAGATGCACATTTGTTTGGGTCGAAGGACGTGCTAACTTGCCCTCCAAGCTTTTATTTATCTATTTTTTAATTTTTTTCTCAATCAAATTCAGTTTCTTTTCTTATTCTGATTGTATTCCAAATAGGGCTAAGACATTTTAAATGAAAACCTGGAAAACACAGAAATACACTGTTTATTATAATCTTCTGAACATTCATTAAATATAAAGTATTTATAAATAAAGGAGTCATGATAACATCTTCAATATTTAGGCTTTTATTTTCCAGTTAGGAAAACCTGAGCCACTGAGTGCTCAAAGTAGTCCATGTATTGACAGCATTCAACATTCAATACTCTCTTTTCCCTTGAATCTTAGAAAACTGTAGCATTTAAAAAAAAAAATTAAAATCTTTCCAATGCATTAAAAATCTTCTTCTAAATATCTGTTCCTACACGGGGCGGGGGGAGAAGTTCTTCATTCCTTTGATTTCACGAGTTGAACATGTCAGGGCAGCCGTTGATCACAGCCACGCTCTCTATTTCCCGAGTAGATGGAGAGTCAGGAGCCGCCATGAGTAGGAGTTAACCAAAAGGCGTGCGTAAACCAAGCCCCTGGGTCGGTCTTGCTTCTGGAGCAGAG